>NC_058518.1:118615604-118915604 GCF_904849725.1 Hordeum vulgare subsp. vulgare
CATGATTGCAATGTTGTTAGTATGAATTCTTTGAATACCCATGATGCTAATGATATGCAAAGCCACAAGCTTGGGGATGCTATGTTTGATGAAGATGATCTTTTTAGTTCCCCCACTTTGAATGATCAAAATTATTATGATGAAAGCATGCCCCCTATCTATGATGATTATTGTGATGATACTTATGCTATAAAGAAGAATGATAATAAAACTTGTCACAATTATGAGTACCCTCTTACTGAACATTACTCTTTTAGTGTGGAAACAATTCGTAGTGTTCAAATCTTTTACGATACTCCCACTACTATTGATGAGAATAAATTTCCTAATGTGGAGAGTAGAAAAAGTTCGATGCTTGTAGATCATGAAAATAATGCTTTAGGTGCTGGTTATATTGTTGAATTCATTCATGATGCTATTGAAAACTATTATGAGAGAGGATCATAAGCTTCTACATATTGCAATAATATCAAGCTTCCTCTCCATGTGTTGAAACTTTTGAAGTCATGCTTGTTTTATCTTCCTATGCTAGTTGATTATTGCTCCAATAAATTGTTTCATAAAAAAAATCCCTATGCATAGGAAGTGGGTTAGACTTAAATGTGCTAGTCATATGCTCCATGATGCTTCCATTATGTTTCAATCCTTATCTTTTATGTGAGCATCATTGAAATCATCATGCCTAGCTTGAAAGGCATTAAAGAAAAGTGCTTGTTGGGAGACAACCCAATATGTATCCTTACTGTTTTTGTGTGTTCACATGATTAAGATATTGTATTAATCATGTTTTATTGCCTTAGTTTCAATAAAGTGCCAAGTAAAGCCTTTATGATTAGTTTGGGTGATAGTTGTTTGATCATGCCGAAAAAGACAGAAACTTTGCGCTAGCGAAATCATTTCTAATTTCTATCCAGAGATTGATTTTAGGTTTATTATTTTTTATTATGATTTATATACAAATTGCCTTAATTTTCATAGTTTTTTCAGAATTTTTGGAAGTGCAAAAGTATGGATATCATTCAGATCATTACAAACTGTCCTGTTTTTGACAGATTCTGTTTTCAATGCATAGTTTGCTTGTTTTGGTGTTTCCATAGATTATATTAAGTAATATAAATTGTGGAAATAGTAAGATACAGTAGTAATTGTGTGAAAATAATTATGAGTCTTGTTTTGACAGTACCCAAGTGATTGATTTGCTCGTTATCATACTAACCCATCTCACGAAGTTCTGTTAAGTTTTGTGTTGTGAAGTTTTCAAGTTTTGGGTAGAGTTTCGATGGACTATGGAACAAGGAGTGGCAAGAGCCTAAGCTTGGGGATGCCCAAGGCACCCCAAGGCCATATTCAAGTACACCGAATAGCCTAAGCTTGGGGATGCCCCAGGAAGGCATCCCCTCTTTCGTCTTTAATCCATCGGTAACTTTACTTGGGCTATATTTTTATTCACCACATGATATGTGTTTTGCTTGGAGCGTCATTTTCCTTTATTAGAACTTTCTTGATTTTATTCAGATTAATGTTTTTCATCATTTAGTTCAATAAAAATGTCAAGGATATCCTTTACCATGCTTAATTTGCAAATTTAGGAGTTGTTGTTCCAAAATAGAAAGTTTGCTTGTAGTGCAAAACTTCCCTAGAATTTTCTGTATGTCAGAATAACTTGAACTTTGTACACAGTATGCTCTTACAAATTATATACAACATGGAATGTTTTCAGATTTTGTGGAGTTAATTAAGTATGGATCTTGCTGCATTCTTCACAGACTGTTCTGTTTAGGCAGATTGTTGTTATGTTTGCATTGTTCGCATATGTTTGCTTGTTTAATGATTCCGTTCGAGGATGGGAGTATTAAATATGCATAGGCATTTAGTATGCAATTTCAAATAATAATATTAGTTATTTACTACAGTAGAGGATGATAAAGTTTTGCATTTATTTATACTAACCTATCTCACGAGTTTTTGTTGAGTTTTGTGTGGATGAAGTTTTTAAGATTTTGGAGACCATCATATGATAGGAATTAAGGAGACACAAAATCTCAAGCCTGGGGATGCCCATGTCATCCCCAATACATATTTCAAGAAGTATCAAGCACCTAATCTTGGGGATGGCCCGGTTGGCATCCCACCTTTCTTCTTCAACAATTATCGATTAGTATCGGTTGAACCTAAGTTTTTTGCTTCTTCACATGATTCGTGCTATCTTTGGAGTGTCATGTTATTTTGTTTGAATAAGGTACTTAGATCTGAAATTATTGGATGGGAGAGTCTTCACATAGCCAAATAATTATTCAACTACTCATTGATTTTCACTTATATCTTTTGTAGTAGTTTTTCTTTTACTCTCATGCTTCATTTATATCATTATGAGAGTCTTAAACAACATGGTAATTTGCTCAGGTTATGAATCTAGTCCTAATATGATGGGCATCCAAGATGGATATAATAAAAACTTTCTTATAGAGTGCATCGAATACCATGAGAAGTTTGATTCTTTGCATATAGTTTTGAGATATAAAGATAGTGATATTAGAGTCATGCTAGTGAGTAATTGTGGATTGGTAGAAATACTTGTGTTAGAGTTTGTGATTCCCGTAGCATGCACGTGTAGTGAACCGCTATGTTAGGAATTCGGAGCATGATGTTTTTATTGATTGTCATATTTTGGGTGACGGTCGGTATCGCGGGATGGTTAACTCCTACAAACCCTTCCCCTAGGAGCATGCGTCTAGCACTTTGTTTCAATTACTAATAAAACTTTTGCAATAAGTATGTGAGTTCATTATGATTAATGTTGAGTCCATGGATTATACGCACTCTCACCCTTCCACCATTGCTAGCCTCTCTAGTACCGCGCAACTTTCACCGGTGCATACACCCACCATATGTCCTTCCTCAAAACAACCACCATACCTACCCATCATGGCATTTCCATAGCCATTCCGAGATATATTGCCATGCAACTTCCACCGTTTTGTTTATTATGACACGCATCATCATTGTCATATTGCTTTGCATGATCATGTAGTTGACATCGTATTTGTGGCAAATCCACCATTCATATCTTTCATACATGTCACTCATGATTCATTGCACATCCCGGTACACTGCCGGAGTCATTCATATAGAGTCTTATATTTTGTTCTAAGTATCGAGTTGTAAGTAAATAAAAGTGTGATGATCATCATTATTAGAGCATTGTCCCATGTGAGGAAAGGACGGAAGCTATGATTCCCTCACAAGTTGGGATGAGACTCCGGATTTAAAAAGAAAATAAAAGAGGCCAAAGAGCCCACCAAAAAAATAAATGATTTTTTTTTGAAAAAATAGGCCAAAGAGCCCAAACAAAAAAAAGAGAGAGAAAAAGAGAGAAGGGACAATGCTACCATCCTTTACCACACTTGTGCTTCAAAGTAGCACCAGGATCTTCATGATAGAGAGTCTCATATATTTTCACTTTCATATACTAGTGGGAATTTTTGTTATAGAACTTGGCTTGTATATTCCAATGATGGGCATCCTCAATTGCCCTAGGTCTTCGTGAGCAAGCGAGTTGGATGCACACCCACTTAGTTTCTTTTTGAGCTTTCATAAACTTATAGCTCTTGTGCATCTCTTGCATGGCAATCCCTACTCACTCACATTGATATCTATTGATGGGCATCTCCATAGCCCGTTGATACGCCTAGTTGATGTGAGACCATCTCCTCCCTTGTTCCTCACAACCTCCACCATATTCTATTCCACCTATAGTGCTATGTCCATGGCTCATGCTCATGTATTGCGTGAGAGTTGAAAGAGTTTGAGAAAGTAAAAGTGTGAAAACAATTGCTTGACTAATATCGGGGTTGTGCATGATTTAAATACATTGTGTGGGGAAGATGGAGCATAGCCAGACAATATGATATTGTAGGGATAACTTTCTTTGGCCATGTTATTTCTACAAGACATGATTGCTTTGTTAGTATGCTTGAAGTATTATTGTTCTTATGTCAACATTAAACTCTTTGTCCTGAATCATATGGATGTGAATATTCATGCCACAATATATGTTAGGTAGCATTCCACATCAAAAATTCAGTTTTTATCATTTACCTACTCGAGGATGAGCAGGAATTAAGCTTGGGGATGCTTGATAAGTCTCCAACATATCTATAATTTTTTATCGTTCCATGCTATTATATTGTCAACTTTGGATGTTGTATATTCATGAATATGCTATTTTAGATTATTTTTGGGACTAACCTATTGACCTAGAGCCTAGTGCCAGTTCCTGTTTTTTCCTTGTTTTTGACCTTTTTCAGATAGGAATATCAAACGGAGTCCAAACGGAATAAAACTTTCGCCGTGAGGTTTGATGGAAAATATCAAAAATACGAGAAGAAAAACATACCAGAGGGGAGTCCCGAGGAAGCCACGAGCCAGGGATGCGCGCCCACCCCCCTAGGCGCGCCTGGGGGGCTCATGACTCCCTCGTGGGTCCCCCTGACTTGTTCTCGACGCCATCTGCTCCTATAAATAGAAAAACCTCCAGAAATAAACCTAGATCGGGAGTTCCGCCATCGCAAGCCTCTGTATCCACAAAAAACCAATCGGGAGCCCGTTCCGGCACCCTGCCGGAGGGGGAATGCATCTTCGGTGGCCATCGTCATCATCCCGACGATCTCCATGACAAAGAGGGAGTACTCCCTCGGGGCTGAGGGTATGTACCAGTAGCTATGTGTTTGATCTCTCTCTCTCTCTCGTGTTCTTGAGATGTCTTGATCTCGATGTACTGCGGGCATTGCTACTATAGTTGGATATTATGATATTCTTCCCCCTCTCCCTTCTTGTAATAAATTGAGTTTCCTCTTTGAAGTTATCTTATCGGATTGAGTCTTTAAGAACACTTGATGTATGTTTTGCACGTGTCTATCTGTGGTGACAATGGGATATTCATGTGAGTACTTGATGTATGTTTTGTTGATCAACTTGCGGGTTTCGCGACATCGGGAACCTATGCATATGGGTTGGCACACGTTTTGACTCTCCGATAGAAACTTTGGTGCACTCTTTGAAGTTCTATGTGTTGGTTAAATAGATGATTCTGAGATTGTGTGATGCATATCTATAATCATGCCCACGGATACTTGAGGTGACAATGGAGTATCTAGGTGACATTAGGGTCTTGGTTGATGTGTGTCTTAAGGTGTTATTCTAGTACGAACTCTAGGATAGATTGAACGGAAAGAATCGATTCGTGTTATTTCACTACAGACTCTTGAATAGATTGACCAGAAAGAATAACTTTGTGGTGGTTTAGTACCCGACAATAATCTCTTCGTTTGTTCTCCCCTATTAGTGACTTTGGAGTGACTCTTTGTTGCACGTTGAGGGCTAGTTATATGATCCAATTATGTTATCATTGTTGAGAGAACTTCCACTAGTGAAAGTATGAACCCTAGGCCTTGTTTCCACGCATTGCAATACCGTTCGTGCTCACTTTTATTATTAATTACCTTGCTGTTTTTATATTTTCAGATTACAAAAACCTATATGTACTATCCGTATTGCACTTGTATCACCATCTCTTCGCCGAACTAGTGCACCTATACAACTTACCATTGTATTGGGTGTGTTGGGGACACAAGAGACTCTTTGTTATTTGGTTGCAGGGTTGCTTGAGAGAGACCGGCTTCATCCTACGCCTCCTGCGGATTGATAAACCTTAGGTCACCCACTTGAGGGAAAATTGCTACCGTCCTACAAACCACTGCACTTGGAGGCCCAACAACGTCTACAAGTAGAAGGTCGCATAGTAGACATGAAGCTCTTGTCTAGCACATCTGGCTGGAGGAACTATTGTTATATTATCTTCCTTAGTAAGGTTAGCCATTCTCCCGTGAGAAAATTGTATGGATTATTTTATAAGTTGTTCTTGATGGATCCTTTGTGTACCCAAAATCAGACCTTTACCTCATCACCACATTAATGCTATCCTCGAAGCACGAACGTGGTACTTTAAAGGTCAACATGAACATTGGAAGCACAATGAAAATGTTTCTTGATCAATTATCCAAACATCATTGTATGGGTAAACCTCATAAATTCCTTGCCGCTTTGTCTAAATGGTTACATTCTTGGAACCCTATCATGTATATCATGCCCTGCCTTTCCTTGGGAAAGATATACTCTTGATGCTCGGGTATTGATAACCCACAAGTGTAGGGGATCGCAACAGTCTTTGCGGGTAAGATAACCCAATTTATTGATTCGACACAAGGAGAGCCAAAGAATACTTATAAGTTTTAACAGTTGAGTTGTCAATTCAACCACACCTGAAAGATACTTGCTTGGCAACGAAATATTAGTAGCAACGGTGATTTGAAAGTGATGGTGACAACGGAAATAATGGTGGCAAAGCAACGAAAGTGAAACATCAAAAGTAAAGCAACTTGTAACTAGCAGGATTAAAACACTGTAGGCTAGGGAGATGGATGGTTGGTCATGGATGAGAGATATCATGTATTTAACTTGGGGCAAGGCACATAGAAAAGTAATGATCATCTAGGAAAATATCAAACATTACGCATGTATCCCAAGGTAGTCATGCGTGCTTGCAATCAGAACTTGCACAACATCTCTATTCCTACCACCCCGCTACCAACGGGGCCAAAATGAACTTATGGAGATTAAGATGCTCCTGACAAAGAGAATCGGAAGAAAGCATTTAACAATCAATGGATACATGGAATCCTCAAACTATAGTCTATCCCCTTAGGTGTCCCAAATTTTCACCATTGGGATCGCCGGTTCCGGACTACAATAGGTGCATACTACTCATAGATAGGATCAAGAACACAAATATATTCATGAAAACATAATGTATTTAGATCTGAAATCATGGCACTCGGGCCCAAAGTGACAAGCATCAAGAGTAACAAGTAGTAGCAAAGATGATAAACACCATGGTAGATGATACGCAACATGCCCCCAACAATCTGACAAACTATTACATGGTCTAACAAATCCAATCCCTACCATCCCCTTCACCTACAGTAGGGAATTACTCACACATGATGGGGGAAGCCATGGAAGGGTGATGGAGTGGTGATGGTGATGACGATGGCGATGATTTCCCCTCTCCGGAGGCCAAGGCAGCCTCCAGATTAGCTCTCCTCGAAAAGAGCCGAGGGTGGCGGCGGCTCCACATTGAGAAGTTGCAAAACGACTTTTGTTCTCGGATTTCTTCGTCACGGGTAAAAATAGGCCAAGGTAGGGCACCAGAGGAGGTGGGGCCCACCCAGGCGGCCTCCCGGCGTGGCGAGGGTGCAGGCCGCGCCACCAGGTCGCCTGGAGGCCTGGTGGCCCCCCTTTGGCCCATCTTCTAGCCAAAGGTTCCTCTCGGTGCGTGGATTATCTATTTTTTATTGGAATTTTATGGGACTCCTAAAAATCCATTTTCCTGCACACAAGAAAACCATACAGGTAGCTCTGATGAAAATAGTGTCAGTCCGGGTTAGTGTCGTTCAAATCATGCAAGAATGAGGCCAAAACAATAGCAAAAGTGTTTGGAAAAGTCGATACATTTGAGACGTATCAACTCCCTCAAGCTTAGCATATTGCTTCTCCTCAAGAAATTCAGTTCAACGAACTGGATGCAAGAAAGAAAACGTTGACAAACTCTTTTGCTTCATTAGATGTATATAAGCATGTACTACGAACAAGTCCAACAAGTATTGAAACAATGCTACAAAGACAATATACGAAGCAATCCTTCAATCATGTGTACAGTTTCAAACAACTAAGAATGAATAATATGCAACTAAAAATCATGAAGAGATCACAATGCACATGACTTGGACATACTAGAGTCGTATCTCGCTAGCCCCCATGAGTGAAACAAAACATAAATGCAGACGCTCCTTCGGAGTCTTAAAGTAGACTAGAAATAAACATTTCAGAATAAGTAATATCACAATCATGCATAAGACAATGTGGTACTTTGGGACAATGCACATTACACTCAGAATGACAATTATGCTCTCTATAGTTGGTGCCTTTTTTATAAGAAGAGGATGACTCAACAGTAAAGTAAAATAGATAGGCCCTTCACAGAGGGAAGCATTGATTTGCAGAGGTGCCAGAACTTGAGCTTTTAAAACATAGATGAATCAAAATTTTGGGTGGTATGCTTTCATTGTCAACGTAACAACTAAGAGATCTCAATATCTTCCATACTAAATACATTATAGGCGGTTCCCAAACAGAATAGTAAAGTTTTTACTCCCCCTCCACCAATCGATCACACTCCATGGCGGGCCGAATCCACGGGTATCGTCCATACAAACAACAATCCTGGGGGAGTTTGGTTTCATTAAATTTGATTTGACTTTTGAGCATGGAACTGGGCATCCCGGTTACCAGCCACTTTCTCGTGAATGATAGTGAATCAACACATATCTTGAGAATAACCCAGTTAGCATGGAAAATACTGATAGCCCCTAGTTACTACGTGAGCGATTTGGGCACACTCCCTCCATTCCTTTATATAAGGTGTATTTTTTTATAAAATTCCACAATGTAAGGTGCATTTCTTGTAAATCCTTGTAATTCCCTTATTATCCCTCTAGAAAAAGGAAAGTATATCTTTCATGATTGTCTGTATCTCTAATCGTATCAAAAAAAGGAAACTATATCTCTCTCGATTGCGTGTATCTCTTACTTTTCTAGACTCACTAATTTACTTGCCACTAACCAATAAATTTGTCAAGGGTAATTTTGTCCTAACACCTCTATAATTATGTGCCTTGATCACAGTGTTGAAAACTATACACTTTACATAAAGGAATGGAGGGAGTACAAAACAAAATATTTATTTGAAGATTTAGAGTATGGCACATACAAATTTACATAGGATGGCACATAAATACCGCATATAGGTAGGTATGGTGGACGCATATGGCGCAACTAGTTTCAAGAATTTTGGATGCACAAGCTGTCAGTCCGCTTAGTACAGGCGAAGGCTAGCGAAAGACGGGGAAGCGACCAACTAGAGAGCAATAACGATCATAATCATGCAGAGCGACAAAGCAACATTGAATCGGGCATGAAAGTGATATAACTATTCCGAAATAAAAAACAATCATCAAGGCTTGATAGACTTCTAGTCCTAAACATGTGCAAGCATGTGCCAAGTTAATCCAGAAACTCTCCAAAGGGAAATAACACTCCAATATGATAAACCATGAACAATGCAACGCATGCAAATAATTTCAATAACACATTATGCACTCCGCCTATTTGAGATAAGTCACAAAGAATGCATGAACTACTGGAAAGCATTGTAAACATAGCACTGTGTCGCTACAAGCTGGTCTCTAGATCATAAGTACATGCATATGTACAAAAGTAGAAACAAATAGAGTTCATACCGGCTTTCCTTGTTGCATCCCTTCTGTCGATCTTCATCATTATTGCATCGTTGCTTGCATGATCGAACGTAGATAGATATAATCAAGTGCAATTGCAACCATGGACGTGAGATGAACTCTGCAAACAAAGCAAACTAAAGAGAGAAAGGATATCTTTTTGGGTTTTCCAAAGGCTAAACGAAAGCAAAAGAAAAGATAAATCTTTTTATTGTTTTTACAAAGAAAGAACAAAGAAGAATAGGCAAAAACTCCGAAAAGATTAACAAGGAAACCACGGATGATACAATGAAAGGGGAGAAGGGTACGTACTCCCCCAAGCTTAGGCTTGGGCCTAAGTTGGGCTTAGCTACTGCGGGCTCCAGGAGCTCCCTCCGGCTCCGGTGTGGTACGGGTAGCTCCAAGAATCGTAAGGGGCCTCGGGCGCGTAGACTGATGCCCGACTTTCCTCCCAAGAAGAAGGCTCCTCTTCCTCGGTTACAACCCCCTCCATGGGGTTGTGGAACTACTTCTGGATCACGAACTCGTCCAGCTCAATCAAGGTGAAGGACCATCTGTTCCTGCTAGTATAATCAAACAAAAGTGGTGCAGGTAGACGGATCTCGCGAGTAGTAAGCTCGCCAAACATCATAATATAAACAAGGTTACCAAACTCAGAAGTCCTAGTAACAAACTCATGCCTCTTCATAGCGGTAAGAACAAAGCTTATGAATGAAAAAGGCATATCATCCGCGCGTACAGTGTGCTCGAGGTGCTCGAGGATAAGTGTGGCATAAATGCCACCAAACTGAGGCCCTTTGTCGCAGTTAGCAACGAGGTGACGAGCAATTAAAGCACCAATATTATACGTGTTATCTCCTAAGAGGGCGGTTTCCAAGGTAGCAAGATCCGGAGCCGAAATGTTGCTTCGTGTTGTCACGAGCTAACACCTCTCGAGCAATATAGTATGCGAAATACATGATGTGTGGAAACAAGATGCTAGAAATCTTCCCGCGGTGAATGGCTTGCATATCCTTGCTGCAAAGGGAAGCGAATAGGGATTTAAGCTTGCAAGTATATCGATGGATTTTTTATGAGAAAGTTATTCTCTCTATCATTAAAAGATAAGTCTTTGGATTGGTATAGGCTTCTTGATGACTCTCATTTACTAAATTGGCAAGATCTTATGCCTCTCTTCTTTGCAAAGTTTTATCCCCTTCATGAAATACATCGAGACAGGAATTATATTTGTAACTTTTGGTCTCATGAGGGAGAAAGCATCGCTCCCGCTTGTGGGGATTTAAATCCTTAATGCTCAAATGTCCCAATCATGATATCTCCAAAGAAACTATTCTCACAAATTTTTACGCAAGGCTTTCTCGTCAAGATAAAGAGATGCTTGATGCTTCCTCTAGTGGGGCATTCTCCAACAAAAGAATTGAAGTTAAGTGAGATCTTACTGAAAGGATCCATAAGAACACTGAATACTAGGAGATTGATAAAGGTATTGAACCCGTTACAAATTATGAGCGTGATTATACTGAGAGCTATGTGAAAACTGATTACTTCAATACCTTTTGTGCTAAGATTGGTCTTGATTCCCAGCTTCTAATTGATTTTTGCAAAGACTTTGCCTCTCATATTGACTCTTCTGAGAAGAAGGAGGATCAACACCATAAACCTTTTAAGGAATTACCTGTTGATATTAATGTTGTTGACCCTATCTTGCGTGCAGTTGAATATGAAAAGCCCCCTTTCCCCGCAAGGACGAGGGAGCATTCTTTTGTCACAAGTATCCTGAATAAAAGTGAAAGAATGACTGATGAGCATGAGGAGCTGATTGAAGTCAATCCTCAAGTTGCCTTAGTCAAGGATCTTGTTACTAGTAATATTGAGGATTCCAATATAAGTTTTTGTGTTGTTTCCACTAACCTTGTTACAACCAAGAATAAAGGCCCAATTTCAGGTACTCCAGTTGTATCTGTTAAAATAGGAGAACATAATTATTATGGGCTATGTGATTTGGGATCCAGTGCTAGAGCTATTCCTTTTTCACTTTATCAAGAGATCATGAATGAGATTCTACCATGTGAAATTGAAGAAGTTGATGTTACTATTCATCTTGCAAACAAAGAAACTATCTCTCCTATTGGGATTGCGCGAGATGTTGAAGTCTTATGTGGAATGGTAAAATATCCTACCGACTTTCTAGTACTTGGTTCAATACAAGATAGTTTTTTCCCTATTATCTTTGGTAGGCCTTTTCTCAAAACTTGTGGAGCTATTATAGATTGCAGGAAAGGAAATGTATATGTTGAATTTAATGGTGAGCCATATGAATTTAACTTTTCTAAATTCTCGAAGCAAACTTGTGGTACTGATGTACCTAGTAATGATAAAATTATTGAAGAGATTGCTTCTATTGCTATTCCTCCTAATGATCCTTTGCATCAATTTATGGAAAACCACGAGAATGATATGCATATGTAGGAAAGGAATGAGCTAGATGATATATTCTTGAGACAACCTGTTATCCTGAAGAACAACCTTCCGGTTGAGCCTTTGGGAATTTTATCGAAACCAAAAGAAGACCCGGTGTTTGATCTCAAACCTCTTCCCAGTACGCTCAAGTATGCTTATTTAGATGAAAAGAAAGTATACCCTGTTATTATCAATTCTAACCTTTCAGGACATGAAGAAGAGAGATTACTGGAAGTCCTTCATAAACATCGAGGCGCTATTGGCTATACCCTTGATGATCGTAAGGGGATTAGTCCATCTATTTATCAGCATACTATCAATCTTGAGCCTCATGCTAAACCGGTTGTTGATCATCAACGATGATTAAACCCGAAGATGAAGGATGTTGTGAGGACCGAAATCCTCAAGCTTCTAGCCGCATGTATTATCTACCCTATAGCTGATAGTAAGTGGGTAAGTCCAGTACATTGTGTTCCAAAGAAAGGAGGTACGACTGTGGTTCCTAATGATAAGAATGAACTAATACCTCAAAGAATTATTATTGGATATAGAATGTGTGTTGATTACAGGAAGCCGAACAAGGTAACTAGGAAGGACCACTACCCGCTGCCGTTCATCGACCAAATGCTTGAAAGGTTATCCAAAAACACTCACTTTTGCTATCTTGATGGGTACTCTGGCTTCTCTCAAATTCATGTTAACACTTCCGATCAAGAGAAGACCACTTTTACTTGTCCCTTTGGTACTTATGCTTATAGACGTATGCCTTTTTATTTATGAAATGCTCCTGCTACTTTTCAAAGGTGTATGTCCGCTATCTTTCATGATTTTTGTGAAGAAATTGTGGAGGTCTTCATGGACGATTTCTCCGTCTATGGAACCTCTATTGACCATTGTCGCCACAACCTTAATAAAGTTTTGTAGAGATGCGAGGAGACGAACTTGGTACTCAACTAGGAGAAGTGCCAATTCATGGTCAATGAGGGAATTTTTCTTGGTCACAAGATTTCTGAAAGAGGAATCGAGGTGGACAGGGCAAAGGTTGAAGCAATCGGGAGAATGCCTTATCCAAAAGACATCAGAGGTATTCGTAGTATCCTCGGTCATGCTGGTTTCTATAGGAGATTTATTAAAGACTTCTAAAACTTCGAAACCCCTTACTAATCTTCTCCAAAAGGATATTCCTTTTGTGTTTGATGAAGATTGTAAGGAAGCCTTCGAAGTTCTTAAGAAAGCCTTGACAACCGCCCCTATAGTCCAACCACCTGATTGGAATTTGCCTTTCGAAATCATGTGTGATGCTAGTGATTTTGCTGTTGGAGCTGTGTTAGGACAAAGGGTTGATAATAAATTGAATGTTATCCATTATGCTAGGAAAAACCTTGACACTGCTCAAAAGAACTACACTACTACTGAGAAAGAATTTTTAGCGGTAGTGTTTGCTTGTGATAAGTTTAGGCCTTACACTGTCAATTCTAAAGTTATACTTCACAATGATCATGCTACTATTAAGTATCTTATGGAAAAGAAGGTTGCCAAACTAAGGCTTATCCGATGGGTCCTTCTTCTTCAAGAATTTGATTTGCAGATTGTTGATAGGAAAGGAGCAGACAACCCTGTAGAAGACAACCTTTCCACGATGGAGGACATACCACACGATCCCATTCCAGTCAACGATAGTTTTCCTAATGAACATTTAACTGTTTTACAGGTGAAATCTAATTCAGATCCTTGGTACGCAGATTATGCTAACTTTATTGTTGCAAAGTTTTTGCCTCCAGGTTTAACATTCTAGCAGCGGAAGAAGTTCTTCCATGACTTGAGGTATTACTTTTGGGATGACCCACATCTTTTTAGAGAATGCGCAGATGGAATTGTGAGGAGATGCATACCGGAGCATGAGCAGAAGGATATCTTGAGACAATGTCATAGCAGCCCTAATGGAGGACATCATGCCGGTGAGAGGACCGCATACAAGGTTCTCCAATCAGGTTTTTATTGGCCTACTCTCTTAAAAGATGCTAGAAATTACGTTTTATTATGTGATAAGTGCGAGAGAGTTGGTAATATTAGTAGGAGGAATGAGATGACTATGAATTATTCGCTAGTCATTGAGCTTTTTTATTGCCGGGGTTTTGATTTTATGGGTCCCTTCCCTCCTTCACACGAATACACTCACATCTTAGTAGCTGTAGATTATGTGACCAACTAGGTTGAAGCAAACCCCACTGAAAGTGCGGATAATAAGACATCTTTGAAAATGCTCAAGGATGTAATCTTCCCCAGGTTAGGTGTACCTAGGTACCTCATGATCGACGGAGGATCACATTTTACACACGGCGCTTTTAGAAAAGCTCTAGCCCAATATGATGTTAATCGTAGAATTGCTTCACCTTACCACACTCAAACAAGTGGGCAAGTTGAGCTCACAAATATATAGATCAAGTTGATCTTGCAAAAGACAGTGAACAGTTCTTGAAAGGACTAGTACAATAAGCTAGGAGATGCCTTGTGGGCATATAGAACTGATTACTAAAATCCCATGGGGATGTCTCTGTATAAGATGGTTTATGGAAAGTCATGCCATCTACCTCTAGAGTTAGAACACAAAGCTTTCTGGGATGTTAGAGAGCTTAATGTTGATCCAAAGCTTGTTGGTGAGAAGCGTCTCATGAACTTGACTTCTCTAGATGAGTGGAGAAGTGAAGCTTATGAGAGCGCAAAAATGTTCAAAGAAAAGGTAAAGAAGTGGCATGACAAGAGAATTTTGAAACGTGAATTTAATGTTGGTGACAAAGTTTTGTTGTATAGATCTCGTTTCAGGTTTTCTGCAGGTAAATTACTTTCCAAATGGGAAGGACCGTACCATACCAAAGAAGTCTACCACTCCGGTGCAATCAAGATTAATAATTTGAAGGCACAAAACCACATGTTGAGAATGGGAAAAGACTCAAGCATTACATGGCTGGAGACCCCATCAATGTAGAGGTGGATGTGATATAGTTAGCCACTCACGAAGAACATATTGCAACACTGTATCAGACACCGGCAGAAGCATAATAAGAAAAGGTATGAAATACGGTAAGGAAACTTCACAAACATCAATTAAAGTTCCGTTTTATGAGTTTTTGCAAAATTAGGAAAATTCTGAGCCGAAGCGAAGCTGGAGAGGATCTCTAGGTCAACTAGGCGACCTGCTGGCGTGGGCTAGGCCCTGGCCGCGTCAGGACGCCGCCTGGACAACCTGGAGCCCGTCTCCGACTCCACTTTGTCTTGTTACCTTCCTTTTGGTGCAGAAATTTTTCCTATATATTTTCCCGGATCATCCCGGCTTTGTATCTTGCGATTCCATTTATTTTCTCTTTCGATCTTTTTCTGCCAGGCTAAGAAGCTATTGTTCGAGATGTCTTCTCCGTCGTGTCCAGCAGGATATCAACCAAGGGAAGGTCACCGGATGGGCTACCAATGAAGAGATAGCCTCAAGACAAGCGGAGATGGAGTGCTTCGTGAGAGAGGAAGTCAAGATGATCACCGCCCAGCAAGAAGGAGTTCCTTCATCACGAGGATCCAGCTCCAACAACCCCATCCCCGTGGGGTTTATTAACCCTCAACATGATCTTTCTCTGAACCTTTCAGAAACTTCCCCTCCACCAGGAGCTCCACCGGTGTCATCTACTATATCCGAAGCTTACATAATCACTAACCAATTCTGTGAAGAATTCCGTGTGCTTAAAGTACAGGTGGCAATATTGGAAGCTGAAAACAAAACCCTTCGATGCATAATAGCGGACTTGAAGAACAACAAGTAGGATGAAAAGTGAAAACTTCATGGGTAATGGCATTCCCTTAGCTTGTTCCAAGCTTGGGGGAGTGCCCGACATCTTTATTTTTTATCCTTTATCTTTATTGATCAAGTTTAGCGTCGTATCATGTCTAGGGAATTTATCTTATGAGATAGGTGTTTGCATTGAGGTCTATCACTCCTTTGTGGAGAGTCTGTATCCGTGAGCGTGAAGTGTCTATGATGGAATATTAATGAGAAGTCTATTAGGTTCTTTGCCGCACTGGGTATGCTCTTCATGCAATCGATCTCATATGCTGATTCTTATGGGAGTATTGATCTTAACATCAGGTATGGGTTTGAAAACTTTATTTAATCTTGGCAAACATAGCATTGGTCATAACAACAAGCATGAGTCCTTCTAGTAGCGACATAGCCAAAACCTTTATGTTCTTATGCTTGAAGTGTTATGCTGACAAGGAAGACAACTTGATGTTTTATGCCAACTCTTTATGTTAAACTTTATATTGTTTTGTATCCAAGTCAACATTATTTGTCTGCTCTTAAAAGCCTTTGCTAGCCAACCCTTGCAGTAAGCGGGAATGCTGCTTGTGCATCCATACCCTGAAACCTCAACCTTCCCAAGAGTCCACCATACCTTCCCTATACGTGGTATTTCACCGCCACTCCTAAAGTATATTACCCATGTGCTATATTTAAACCTTCAAATATTACTCCATGTATTGTGCCTCTGCTTTAGCTCATGAGGAAGTAGTAGGTGATTCATGATCTTCTCATACTTGACGAGTTTTATCTTGGGTTTGCATGTTATTTGCGAACCCCTAATACGAGGAGGGACTGACATGAGCGCGCCCAGCTCGTAAAAGGTAATAACAACAAACAAAACCTCCTTCACCCTTTGTTGATGAGAAATCAGAAAACTTTGGTAGTGATAAACAAAGGAGACTAAGGGGATGTGATCGTCCCCACTTTGGGAGCCGTTCCTCAAAACTTGTCCAACATGAGAAGTATTGGCTATCTACTAGCATTCATTGACAAATCATGCACCTCTCAAAAGCTTGTTTTACAATCTTGTTGATCTCTAAAATCTCTAGCACATGAGTTTTCCCTACTTCCCTCTGCCAAGGGCCAATATTGTACTTTTACGTTGAGTCAGTAAACCCACTTCTTTCTATCCTGAAAAGAGCAGACACTTTATGTTGACAAAGATGCATGCATTTATATTGTTTCATTAAGAATTGTCATATTACACCTTTGTTGATGATTATCATTAAGATAAGTAAATTGTTTGTTAAAGCTTAGCTAAAACAAACATCTTCCTTTGTGTTAGCATTTTCACTTCTTGACTAATAACATGTTCTTTCAAAAAGCTTCAATTGATCTCATCAAAATATAAGAGGAAGAACAAAAGTTAAAAGTTATTAGTTGTTCTTTGACCATGGACATGTTTGCCATCGTTTGATGAGTTTTCTTAGATCTACTTTTGATTGTAATTGATATTACTCTTTCATAAGGGCCTTATGAGTTGAGATTTCTGTTGAGGATGGTTGAGTTTAGTAGAGAAATTATGATGCTTCTCGTCCGTAATCTTATTTATCGACACTTCACTCTCTAAAATTGTGGACAGGTTTACCGAGCTTAGTATTCGCTTGGGGACAAGCGATGTCTAAGCTTGGGGGAGTTGATACGTCCAAAATGCATCACTATTTTGTATCATAATTTGTCTCTATTAATTGATATATTTCACTTTATGATGGTGTACTTATAGTGTTTTGGTTTATTTGACACAATTTACAACTTTCCGGTGCCGAAACAGCAGACGCAGGATTCAGCGAAGAAAATAGCACGAAGAGTTGCAATATCAGAACATCTCCAATGGCGCTAAAATTTTGAGGTAAGAAGTTTCCGAACACGTCCCGAAGATAGGCCAAATAATAACCGGAGGGGGGCCACAAGTCACCCAGGCGACCTGCTGGCGCTGCCCCCCCTAGGCCGCGCCAGGAGGCCGCCTGGGTGATGGGCCCAGCCTCCGGTGCTCTTCTTTGGCCTATATGTCCCCCTTGACCTAAAAGTTCCCGGGACAGAAGATCTTTCGCGATTCCGCCGCCGTTCCCCGGCGGAAACCTACACATAAGAAAAGACCTTTCCGGCGGGCAGATTCCGCCGAGGAGAACTCCTCCCGGAAGGGGAGATCATCCTCATCGTCATCACCATTGTCATGGCCATCATCGATATCATCATCACCATCATCCCCAACACCAGCACCATCTCCACCTTCATCCCATGTACTTCACCCTTGCAATCGGAGTTGCACCTTGCACTAGTCATCCCCTCTACTCTATCGGTGTTGATTACTCTTTTGTGGTGAATGCTATTGAGTTTTGTTGGAGAATTATTGTTATGACCCGATTGTTAATTATGTTTTCATCACCTCTGATCATGATTTCTTTTATGTCTTGTGAGTAGTTCCATTAGTTCTTGAGGACATGGGAAAAGTCTACATGTTAGTAGTCATATGATGTTGAAGTAATATGTGTTGATTGATATTTAAGTTATTGTGTTATTCTTCTAGTGGTGTTATGTGAACGTCGACTACAAAACACTTCGCCTTTTTAAGGACCTAGGAAAATGCATCGTATATAAAGAATGCTTATGGTGGGTTGCCGGAGTGACAGAAACTTGAACCCCAGTTCACATACTTTTTTTTGAAGGAAAACTGTAAGGGAAACCCCCAGAGATAGTTTTTTAAATAATAAGAACCCAAATTCGTGCCCTTGGGGACTTGAACCTCGGTGGCTGGTTTGTACATCCACTCCACTAGCCAAGTGAGCTAGGCTCACTTCCTAGTTCGCATACTTTTGCATGAGGGAGTATTGGATCCTAAAGCTTATTGCTATGGTTAGGCTTTGCCATAATTTCTCTCTTGTATTTGCAGATGCTTGCAAGAGGTATTGATCATAAGAGTGTACTTATCTTAGCCTAGACAGTGCACTAGTTAAGATCCACCCACATAATTCTTATCAGTACAAAACAAAGTACTAGACAGAGCATAGCGAAAGCACTTGACTATCTCTGCCGTGTGTCGTCAGGAATGCCTTAGTCTTTATAAGTTTAGTCCCTCGGCTTATCCTTTATGTTTAAAATGATTGGGCCACTTTCTGCACCTCGGCACAATTTACTTTACTTGCATTTATTTCCTCGTTGCTTATACTAGTAAAACCATAAAAAGTTACCTTTCAGTACTTGCAGTTATTCCATGCTCAAGATCACTTGTCAATACCTTCTGCTCCTCATTGGGTTCGACACTCTTACTTATCGAAAAGGCAACGATAGATTGCCTACACTTGCGGGTCTTCAAACCATATGGTAGTGCATCATACCATGCTTTATCATCTCCCTTCAAAGAGAAAGGAAGTAGCTTAGTAAAACAATAATTTCTCTTCTTGTCCACTGTAGTGAATAAGCCACCCAACTCAGTGAGTTTGATAAAGTGTGCAATAGCGTCGTCATTTTCTCTGCCATAAAAAAGGTCAACTTCAACTGTGAATATAAGTGAAAGATCGACAGAGAAATCAAAATCAGCATCCTCAATGCAAATAGGAGATGAAGCAAATTTAGGATCAGGAGTAAATTTGTTCTTCATAGAATGATTTTCAAACAGCTTTTTAACAGAAGCGGGGTCAGAGTCAGCACACTCTGTAAGCTCCCTGCATAAATCATCATCAAGTTCAATATAATCATCACCAAGGATTCTTTCCCTGAGTCCACTCAATCCTGGGTAACCAATTTATCTACCAATGGGGTAGCGTGTAACAGGAATTTCAATTCCATACTGCTTTGCAGCCTTAGCAATCGGAGACTCAATAAAATAACCAAGTAAACCAGCCTCATCAATAGTAATAGAAGCATCATCAAAAGTATTAGACATAGCGACGGACTTGGAAGAAGCAGCATGTGGTGGTGGTGAAGAAAACTTACTCATAACAGAAGGTGAATCAAGCGTAGCATTAGTGCTAAGAACAGCACCTTTTCATGTAGTGGATGGTAAACTCGGAACCTTGGGGTCTCCTTTCTTACCCACAGCGATAAATCGCAGCAAGCAAAATAACTCCGAGTAGACTTGTAAATAAAACTATGCTCCCCGACAACGGTGCCAGAAAATAGTCATGATAACCCACAAGTGTAGGGGATCGCAACAGTCTTCGAGGGTAAGATAACCCAATTTATTGATTCGATACAAGGGGAGCCAAAGAATATTTATAAGATTTAACAGTTGAGTTGTCAATTCAATCGCACCTGAAAGATACTTGCTTGGCAATGAAATATTAGTAGCAACAGTTATATGGAAGTGATGTTGACAACGGGAATAATGGTGGCAAAGCAACGAAAGTGAAACAGCAAAAGTAAAGCAACTTGTAACTAGCAGGATTAAATTACTGTAGGCTAGGGAGATGGATGGTTGGTCATAGATGAGAGATATCATGTATTTAACTTGGGGCAAGGCACACATAAAAGTAATGATCATCTAGGCAAATATCAACCCGTAGGCATGTATCCCAAGGTAGTCGTGCGTCCTTGCAATAAGAACTTGCACACCATCTTTTGTCCTACCATCCCGCTACCAACGGGGCCAAAAGGAACTTATGGAGATTAAGGTGCTCCTGTCAAAGAGCACCGGAACAAAGCATTAACAATCAATGGATACATGGAATCCTCAAACTATAGTCTATCCCCTTTGGTGTCGCAAGCTGTCACCATTGGGATCGCCGGTTTCGAACTACAATAGGTGCATCCTACTCATAGATAGGATCAAGAACACAAATATATTCATGAAAACATAAGGTATTCAGATCTGAAATCATGGCACTCGGGCCCAAAGTGACACGCGTTAAGAGTAACAAGTAGTAGCAAAGATGATAAACACCATAGTAGATGATAGGAAACATGCCCCCAACAATCTGACGAACTATTACATGATCTAACTCATAAAATCCCTACCATCCCTGTCGTGGGTATAAGTCTCACAGTAGAAGTATGGGGTACGAAAGTATATGGGCAGAGCCTTAGCTACGACGAGGATGTATGAGTTCAGGCCCCTCTACGGTGGAGGTAAAAGCCCTACGTCTCAGTGCTCTTGGGAGCTTTGTGTCGAGTGGATTATAGGATTACAGCAAGTGCCAACCCCCGTACCAGTGGTGAAGGGCGGCTTATATAGAGTGTGCTGCCTTCATAATGGCCCGGTGGACAGGGGTGGAATAGTGGCGAGTAAATGCTTACGTTATAGGTAACGTAAGCTTTAAATGCTCATAATGGTGTATGAAAACGTATGACCGTTGCCCTCCTGGGAGGTTACGATGCACAGAGTGGATTCCAGTCGGTACGTTAGATATGCTCCGAGTGGATCGTCGCCGACTGGATGATGGGGGCGTCCTTAGTTCAGTCGGAACTGTCTAAGGGCCTTGTCTTCTATGAAGGGTAGTCCTTGGGTAGGACCTATAGGGCAGACCTATCACCCTAGCGAGTTTGGAACGGTGAAGTGATGTCTGGAGTTTGGAACCGACTGGTATCGAGATGACTTTAGCGTTGTTTGCCTCGATCCATTTTATCCTTTCAGCCAGTGATCCGAGTGAATATGCCAGTGAAACGAACCGTCAGGGACCTAGTGCTTCCGCAGAATCTTTCGACGTGACTGGTCAAACTGACAGCGCCGGATTTTCCGGGATCCTCAAATTTCGGTTGCCGCGCGCTCAGCGGGGATGACGACATCACCATCGAATAGGTTTTGCCTCCTCGATTACCGCGCCTTTATCTTCTCCACTAATCTTGCAGCGGCCGGTTGGGGGGATAAGATCCTGGGCCCACCTGCAAGTGACCCCGTCGGAAGCCTATTAAAGCCCCCCCGGCGGGATTTCCTGTTGCGCTGCTCATCCACCTCCCATTAATCTCGCTCCTCCCGCAGCTCTCTGCACACCTCAAGACACCTCCTTCCCCTCCTCCTGTGCGGATCCGTCGCCCTCGCCATGACGAAGGGGTAGACCAGCAAGCTCGAGGCGCAGAAGAAGAATAAGAAGGGGGGAGCCTCCACTCAGCGGCGGCAGCGGGCGCTGCCGGCGGGCTGGATCCAGGGGGACTTCCTCCCCTCCTCGGTGACGGAGAACGACGTCCTGGAGCTGGTGGAGCACGGCATGGTCGCCAACAAGTCCTGGAGGCTGCCGGAAGGCGAGACGGAGCCGGCGCCGAAGGAGGGGGAGCGCGTTCTTCTGCTCAGCCACGTGGCGAGAGGCTTCTCCTTGCCTCCCCATCCTTTCTTTCGAGGTATCATGAATTACTTCGGGGCGCAGCTCCATCACTTTCCTCCGAACGCAATATCTCACCTTTCTTCATAGGTCACCCTCTGCGAGTGCTTCATAGGATGTCCTCCCCACTTGGGGCTCTTTAAATATGGCTTCTCCGCTAGATCCCAAACTGTTAAAAAGCTTAGCCAGTCGGATGAT
The DNA here is from genome assembly GCF_904849725.1 of Hordeum vulgare subsp. vulgare. Classification (NCBI taxonomy): domain Eukaryota; kingdom Viridiplantae; phylum Streptophyta; class Magnoliopsida; order Poales; family Poaceae; genus Hordeum; species Hordeum vulgare. The sequence continues at coordinate 118,637,774 of NC_058518.1, forward strand.
AAGACACACATCCTCCAGCTCTGTGGGGGTTTAGGCTTCCAGAAGAAAACAAAGAGTAGCTATCCCTCCCGCCAGCTATCCGAGTCAGTTAGGAACTGGCAATCGTCCGGGTTCTATTGCCAGGACATTGCTTGTCCGAATGCTTCGAGTGGGTTGCCACCTTTCAGTTTAGACTGTCCGGGCCCTCCCAGGAAGCTTGCGCTTTCTAAGGGAGAAAGAACCCAGATCCAGCCTTTGGTCGATGCACTGATAGCCGTCGTCCGGAGGGGAGTCACCGACATGGACCTGCTGGAGACTTTTCTGGGTCGGCGCATCCAGCCGCTACAGGCCTGAGACCACGCCATGTGGCATTACGCGGGGCCTTCGGATTCCACTCGGTCTCATCCAAAGGACGTGAGCGGGGAGACTGTGAGTGCGTGGGTCCACAGCATCACAGGCACATGTGATAACCCCGTGTGAGCCCGGCGGGTGTAGCCCTTCCGCGCCGAAAATCCTCCTCCGAATGAGGTGAGTACATGTTGTCGAATGCTTTTAACCTTCTCAGCTTTATTGCTTTTCTTGTCTCGCTGACTAACGTTCCGACTGTGTTTTGTGCAGGAGTGGACTAACTGGCACTCTGCAGTCTCGAACGGGAATCCAGTCGAGGAAGAGGAGGGCAGCCAGGAGGGCAGCGCAGATAGCGCCGAGTACGTCTCTGACAGTGGGGAGACGGAGGAGGAGACAGAAGAGGAGGAGGAGGAGGAGAGTGGAGAGCAGAGCTCGTCACCCTCACCACCAGAGTACCGAACCAAGCGCCATCATGACCCCGCTGCTCCGCCGGCTCCTCCCGCGGTCCCGAGTGCTCCGCCAGCTCCTCCAGTGGTTCCGAGTGCTCGGAGTGTGAAGAGAACCAGGGGTGCTTCTGCCGAGCCCGTGAACCAGTCGTCCAAGGTGGCTAAAACTAGTGGGCCTAAACCTCGGAAAGCCTTGCCCTGAATGAGGATCGATGTTCCGGTCGCCTCAGCGTAAGTATCTTTACTCTTCCATCTTCCTTCAGTATCCGATTGAACTCCACTTTTTGGGAACTCATGTTTATCCGTCGAGGGGATTTCACTTGACAGAGCTGCTACCTCCGCCACATCTCTACCGCGCCAGGACAATGATCCCATGGACACGGATAACGCCGCCACGTCCCAACAAGGCATGTTGTCACGACTCCGAGAGCTGTATTACTGTTTCGCGAGTGTTGTGTTTGATCTTGACCTTTTTCTGTAATTTTATTTTGTTCAGTCGGGCTTCCTTCGGAGGTGATCCATCTGGACGACGACGACCAAAGGAGGTCGGAACCAGCTTTGGCGCCTGTCCCTGGGGTTATCCCATCTGCTGCCAATCCCACCATGAACGTGCCGCCAACTGAGACGGTGCCGCCGACTGAGACGGTGGCCCTCACGGAGGAACCGACTGGAGCGGAGCTCAGGATGCCCAAGGAGTCTTATGCCACGCCGGGTCCGTCGGCTGTTCAACATGATGCCCGACGCCTCCCGGAAGACCAGGTAGGAGCCGCCAAGGACACCATGGAGCAGGTGGAGCTGATGGTGGGCGACGTCAAGGGAGCGTATGACTCCATCGCGTCTCTGTACAAGAAGAGCTTGGAGCTTCGGGATGATATCCGAGTAAGTGCGCTAGTAAGTGTTTACATTCCTCTTGGCATCCACTGGGGGTTTCAGCGAGATACTCGGATGCAATAGCTTGGTTTTGCAGTGGGTTCACTCCGAGTGAACCCAGTGGGTGCAGTCCCCGAGACTTCTGCTGAGTGCTTGCGCCGGCAGTTGTCTTTATATTTATTTTCCATAATCTATACAGGTCAGAGCTGATCTGGCCGAATGGTACCAGTGGGGGCACGTCGAGTGCACCCACTGGGTGTAGTCCACGAGAGTAGTATTACTCGGGTCAAGTAATAGTAATCTCATAGTGTTGTTGGTTTGCTATGGAGCTCAATGGGACCGACCTGTTCGAGCTTCATACCAGTGGGGTCACTCTCAGTGAACCCACTGGGTGTAGTCCCCGAGACCGCTGTCGATTGCTTGCATCGGCAAGGGTCTGAAGAATCTTGTGTTTTGATTCTTTTGTCATATCTGTCGAGACTTTTTCCTTGTTGAATCTGGCTGATCCTCCCTTTGTGTCTCTTTGGCAGAAGACTTGTGAAATGGGATCGGCTTATAATGCTCTGAAGGCTGAGAAGACCCAACTTGCTGCGGACTTGGAGGTGGCTGTGAATGACCTGGCTGGCATGAAGAAGGCTCTCGCTGAGCGAGAGAAATCTTTGGAGGAGTCTCGAGAGACTAACAAGGCACTGCTAGCCGAGGTAGAAAAAATGAAGAGGGAGAGGTCCGAATGGATGGGCCAGCTGAAGGTAATGAACACTCGGTGCAAGCGCAGGAGAACTACGTCGGCGACTGGGCGAAGAAGATGGTCGCACTGCTTGGTGGTAAGTTCTTGCCGAGTGCTTTTTGACTTTGGAGTTCACTTCGCGCTTATTTTCTGTTTGTCTTTTCTTTGCAGATTTCTGTCGGGACGTTGAGGCTGAAACGGCCGAAATTGAAGGGTCGATTGTTCCGAATGTTCCACTCGGCGATGAAGCTAACCGGGACATGTTCCGAGCGCATTCTCGCCTTAACAGGGTGGGCCCTTTCATTGGTCGCCTGAGAAGAGTTGTCGGCCGAATCGACAAGGAGCTATGGCCTGAAGACGACTCCCAGAACGAGATAGAGGGGTTGATGACTCGACTGGAGGACGTCCCAAGCAGAGTGTAGGCATGGAAGAAGTCTGCTGCTCGGTGTGGTGCGGACATGGCGCTGTCTCTCGTCCGAGTGCAGTGCAAGGAAGCCCGCGAAGACAAGCTGAAGACGTTGCAGGTCGCCAACACCAAGAAGCTTCGATTCGAAGATTTCATGGAGACCTTCCTCGACACAGCCACTCGGATTGCATATGGAATCGACCTCGACACCTTTGTGGAGCATGCCAGTCCCGACAACGCTTGATAAACTTTATGCTGAACGCACATTTACCTTGGTATGCCGAGTGGAATCTGTATTAAACTTTGGCCACTGCTGTTGGCCGATACATTCGTGGTTCGGTGTGGATAAACTTGATTCACACCGAGCCGACTGATCGTAGATCCAACTTGAATTCAAATCGGATCTTTTTCTCTTCTTTCGCTGAGTTTTTTTTGACACGATTTTGGCTCGAGGTTTTTGTTTGGGCGTCTCTTGGTGAAGCCAATGGCAAACATGTGGAGCATGTACTTGTCAGTTGTCTTCACATCCACATGAGCCTCAATGAGGGTCTACTAAGCCTCCGAGTGTATCTCGAGTGCCCACTCAGAGGAAGCTTTTTGCTTAGGCGACTCTGGTTCGCAGCTAAGTCTCCGAATGTGACCTTTGGTGCACACTCGGCGCGAGTTTTTACTTAGGCTACTCTGGGTCGCGGCTAAGTCCCCGAGTGTGACTGTTAGTGCGCACTCGGAGCGAGTTGTTACTCATGTAGTTGTCAGTTGTCTTCACATCCACATGAGCCTCAATGATGGTCTGCTAAGCCTCCGAGTGTTTCTCGAGTGTACACTCGGAGGAAGCTTTTTACTTAGGCGACTCTGAGTCGCAGCTAAGTCTCCGAGTGTGACTTTTCATGCACACTCAGAGTGAGTTTGTACTTAGGCGACTCTGGGTCGCAGCTAAGTCTCCGAGTGTGAGTTTTAGTGCACACTCGGAGCGAGTTTGTACTTAGGCGACTTTGGGTCGCAGCTAAGTCTCCGAGTGTGACTTTTAGTGCACACTCGGAGCGAATTCATACTTAGGCGCCTCTGGGTCGCAGCTAAGTCTCCGAGTGTGACTTTTAGTGCACACTCGGAGCGAGTTTTTACTTAGGGACTCTGGGTCGCACCTAAGTCTCCAAGTGTGACTTTTAGTGCACAATCGGAGCGAGTTTGTACTTAGGCGACTCTGGGTCGCAGCTAAGTCTCCGAGTGTGACTTTTAGTGCACACTCGGAGCGAGTTCGTACTTAGGCGATCCTGGGTCACAGCTAAGTCTCCGAGTGTGACTTTTAGTGCACACTCGGAGCGGGTTTTTACTTAGGCGACTCTGGGTCGCAGCTAAGTCCCCGAGTGTGACTTTTAGTGCACACTCGGGGCGAGTTTTTACTTAGGAAACTCTGGGTCGCAGCTAAGTCCCCGAGTGTGACTTTTAGTTAACACTCGAAGCGAGTTGGTACTTAGGCGACTCAGGGTCGCAGCTATGTCTCCGAGTGTGACTTTTAGTGCACACTCAGAGTTAGTTTTTTAGACCGGAGTCTGCAAAGGCGGAATAATTTTGAATCGGCAAGAAATCAATCTGCTTTGTATTACTTCAATGATACTTGTTCTTTACATTGTCTCCGTCGACGGTTATGTGTAGAAGCGCTTCAGTAGATCTCCATTCCATGCTCGCGGCTCGTCCGTTTCCCTGTCGAGGTTGTAGAGTCGATATGCTCCGTTGTTCAGCACCTTAGAAATGATGAACGGTCCTTCCCAGGCGGGAGCCAACTTGTGTGGTCTCTGTTGATCCACTCGGAGCACCAGGTCGCCTGCTTGGAACATGCGGCTCCTGACGTGCCCCGCATGAAATGGCCGTAGATCTTCTTGAGAAATTATTGAACGGATCAGTGCCATCTCGCGCTGCTCTTCTAAAAGTTCAACTCCGTCTAGCCTGGCTTGCTCTGCTTCGGCTTCGGAGAAGAGTTTGACTCGTGGAGAGTTGTGAAGCAAGTTACTCGGAAGGACTTCCTCTGCTCCATAAACGAGGAAAAATGGGGATCGCCCTGTCGATCTATTCGGAGTTGTGCGGAGGCCCCACAGCACCGAAGGCAGCTCGGTGACCCATGCGCCGGCGGCATGTCCAACTTCTCGTAGGATAAGTCCATTCGCCCGCTCTGCTTGCCCGTTTGTTTGGGGGTGCGCCACAGATGCAAAATCCACTCGGATACCTTGGCCTGTGCAAAAACCTTTGAACCTGTCCGAGTCAAAGTTTGTGCCATTGTCGGTGATTATGCTGTGCGGAACCCCGTATCTTGCGATGATGTCTCTGATAAATTTGATGGCCGTAAGGGCATCAAGCTTCTTGATGGGCTTGGATTCAATCCACTTGGTAAACTTGTCGACTGCTACCAGCAGATGAGTGAATCCTCCTTGGCCTGTTCTGAATGATCCGACTGTATCTAATCCCCACACGGCGAATGGCCAAGCAAGAGGAATTGTCTTCAGCGCAGACGTTGGCTTGTGAGACTTGTTTGAATAGAACTGACAACCTTCGCAACGGTCGACCATATCTTTTGCCATTTCATTCGCCTGCAACTAGAAGAAACTAGCTCTGAATGCTTTGGCGACGATTGCCCTTGAGGAGGCATCATGACTGCAGGTTCCCGAGTGAATTTCTTCCGAGATTAACTGTCCCTCCTCAGGAGAGATACACCACTGAAGGACGCCTGAAACACTTTCCCTGTACATCTGGTCATCAATGACGGTGAAGGACTTCGACCTGCGAACGATCTGCCTAGCTTGGACTTCGTCTACTCGTAACTCTTGCCTCATGATGTACGCAATGAACGACACAGTCCATTCGGGAATGACAACTAGAATCTCCATGGTCAAATCAACCACAGCGGGAACCTCGACTTCAGTCTGATCTGTTGAGCTCTTCGGTTGTACTGGTTCCTCTGTAAAAGGATCCTCTTTTACCGAGGGGACGTGTAGGTGCTCGAGGCAGACATCACTCGGGACCGGTCTCCGAGTGGATCCAAGTTTTGCCAATTCATCTGCTGCTTCGTTTTTCAGTCGGGGAACATGGTGAAGTTCTAGACCTTCGAACTTCTTCTCGAGCTTCCTTATTGCGTTGTAGTATGCAGTCATGGTGGGGTTCCTTACATCCCATTCCTTCATTACTTGATTAACCACTAGATTTGAGTCTCCATAGACCATCAGGCGACGGACGCCGAGTGTGATGGCCATGCGCAACCCGGAAAGGAGAGCTTCATACTCTGCTTCGTTGTTGGAAGAATCAAAATGGATCTGCAACACATACTTGAGTTTATCACCTTTTGGGGATATGAGCACTATGCCGGCGCCGGAGCCATTCAACATCTTGGACCCATCGAAGAACATGGCCCAATGAGCCGAGTAGAGGTGAGTCAGTTGCTGTTGTTGTACCCATTCTGCTATGAAGTCAGCAAGAGCTTGAGACTTTATAGCTTTCTTAGCTTCGAACTTGATGTCGCAGCATAGCATCTCCATTGCCCACTTTGCCACTCGGCCTGATGTGTCCCGATTGTGGAGAATTTCCGACAACGGAGCATCAGATATGACAGACACCGAGTGGTCTTGGAAATAATGAGCCACCTTCTTTGCAGTCATGTAGATCCCATAAATGAGCTTGTGATAATGGGGATACCTCTGCTTGGAAGGAGTCAGGACTTCGGAAACATAATATACTGGCCGCTGAACCTTGTACACTTTGCCTTCTTCTTCGCGTTCGACTGTTAGAACGGTGCTGACGACTTGATTTGTAGCCGCGATGTACAGAAGAAGGGGTTCTTTACTGAGCGGGGAAGTAAGAATCGGCTGGGTGGAAAGCAGGGCTTTGAGGTCGTCGAATGAGATTTGGGCTTCGTCTGTCCACTCGAAGGTATCTGACTTCTTCATGAGTCGGTACAGAGGTAATGCCTTCTCGCCGAGTCGAGCGATAAACCTGCTCAAAGCCACTAGGCAACCTGTGTGCTTTTGAACATCATGTACTCTTACCGGACGCTCCATTGGAACAATGGTCCCGATCTTTTCGGGGTTGACATCGATCCCTCGTTTGGAAATGAAGAAACCGAGTAACTTCCCGCTGGGAACGCCGAATGAACACTTGGCTGGGTTGAGCTTGATATTGTACCTACGTAGGTTGGCGAATGTTTCTCCCAAGTCAGTCAGCAGGTCAGAACCTTTGCGTGACTTGACGACGATATCATCCATATATGCCTCCACATTTCTACTGATATGGTCTAGGAGGCATTTTGGATCATGCGCATAAAAGTTGCTCTTGCATTCTTCAAACCGAATGGCATAGTGATGTAACAGAAGCACCCGAATGGGGTGATGAAGGCTGTTTTTAATTCATCTCGACCATACAGACGGATCTGATGATAGCCCTAATAGGCATCAAGGAAGGATAAGCGCTCGCAACCCGCAGTCGGATCAACAATTTGATCAATGCGGGGGAGAGGGAAGTGATCTTTCGGACAAACCTTATTGAGATGCTTGAAATCGATGCACATACGGAAAGACTTGTCCTTCTTGGGCACCATGACAACATTAGCGAGCCACTCGGAGTGGTGTACCTCGCGAATGAAGTTGGCTGCCAAAAGTTTAGCCACCTCCTCTCCGATTGCTTTCCTCTTGTGCGCGGCGGACCGACGCAGGCGTTCTCGGACAGGCCGAGCAGCAGGATCCACATGCAGTCGGTGCTCAGCCAACTCCCTGGGTACACCTGGCATGTCAGCAGGCTTCCGTGCAAAAATGTCCCAGTTCTCACGGAGGAATTGGATGAGCTCGGCTTCCTATTTTGGATCAAGGGTGGTGGAGATGTTTGTCGAGGCGGCGGTGTCGTCCGTCGGATGGATGCTGACTTTCTTCGTGTCCCCCGCCAACCTGAATGCGGACTCGGAAGCTGGCTTCTTTGAACGCATCAGGTCAGCGGGGTCGGCGGTCTTCTTGTACTCATCCAACTCGAGTATAGCCATCTGCTGATCAGCAATCCTCGACCCCTGCTGCAGACACTCCTCGGGCCGCTGCCGATTGCCTGTGAGTGTAATCACACCTTTGGGACCGGGCATCTTCTGCTTCAAATATACGTAACATGGACGGGCCATGAAACGCGCATATGCCGGACAGCCCAGAATCGCATGGTATGCACTCTGGAAGTCTACCACCTCGAATGTCAGCTTCTCCTTGCGGAAGTTCTTGTCAGAGCCGAAGACGACATCCAATGCAATCTGGCCGAGTGATTCGGCCTTTCTTCCCGGGACGACTCCATGGAACTGCATACTGCTCTCGCTAAGTTTGGACATCGGAATGCCCATTCCCTTGAGAGTATCGGCGTACATGATATTCAAGCCGCTGCCGCCGTCCATGAGGACTTTGCGCAGCCTAACTCCTTCCACCACCGGGTCGACGACCAGAGCTTGCCTCCCTGGGGTGGGTACGTGGGCTGGGTGGTCTGACTGATCAAAGGTGATTGCAGTCTGTGACCACTTGAGGAACGTGGGAGTGGATGGGGTTGCCATGTTTACCTCCCTGTTGACCAGCTTCAGTCGACTTTTGGTTTCCACATCAACAAAAATCATCAACGTAGCATGGACTTGGGGGAACGGATCCTCCTTGTCCTCATCATCCTGCTCGGTGTCCTTCTCACTCGGCTGTTCTTCACCGAATCCTTAGATCAGGAGGCGACACTGCCGAGTGGTATGCTTCGGCAATATGACATTGCCTTCTTCATCCGTCTTCGTGTGGATTGGACACGGTTGATCTAGGATGGAGTTTCCAGACTGCCTCTTCTTGGGGGTGTACTCTGCTTTCCCCTTGCCTTTGAACTTGGCATTTGTAACGGCTGCTGGCTTTGCCTGCGGAGTGGATTGAGCTTTCTGCTTCTGCTTCCGATTGCTGTTCCCATCTCCATCGGTGACTGACTTATGCTTGCCGCTACGTATGCGGTCCTCCTCTTTGGCATTTGCATAGCGCGTGGCTATCTCCATCATCTTGCTCATGGAGATGTCGCCTGTCCGACCGAACTTCAGGTACAGATCTCTGTACCGCACGCCTACCTTGAAGCGCAGACTTCTTGGTGCTCTGTGATGTTCTCCACCGTGTGGTAGAGGGTCGTACAGTGCTGGATGAAATCGCGCAAGGGCTCGTTCTGCTTCTGGACACAGTGCTGGAGCTCTACGAGACCAGCAGGGCATTTGCACGTACCCTCGAAGGTCCTGATGAAGACTCGGGACAGATCTGCCCAGCTGTAGATGCTTGACGAAGCTAACTGGTTTAGCCAAGATCGCGCCGAACCGTCGAGCATCAGGGGGAGATGTTTCATGGCGATGTGGTCATCTCCGCCACCAATCTGGACCGCCACTCTGTACTCGTCCAACCAAGTTTCTGATTACCGTCGCCAATCGGAAGTTGGGAGGGATGTCAGCTGAGCGGATGGCCCGACTGAAGCACTCGGGGCCAGAAACGATGGTCCTGCTTCCACTCGGACGGTCTCTATCATGACCATCACGTTGGGCTCGACTTCTGTCGACCTTTTTCTGGCCGATGTATCCTCTTGCATCAGGCCTTGGATCATGCGCGCCACCGCCCGAACGACGATCATCGTAATGCCGGGGCCCGTAAGGCTCACTCCATGGAGGAGTACGCGAACGGCGGCGATCCTCAGGATGAGACCGAATGGGAAGCGGATTCCGACTCGGGTCTCTGGAACGGCTGCCCCCTTTGCGTCGCTGGTGAGAGTCGGAACTGAAAACCGACCGATGCGTGTTCGCTTGAACAGAACTGTTGTGGATCCTGTTGTGCGACTGGGAGACCGCCGAATTTTGCTGCTGCGCCGTATGTAACAAGGCACGGATCTGCTCGATTCCTCTACCAGCCTCTGAATCAGTCGGCTGGAGAGAATTGGCTATCCTGGCGGCCGCAGCCAAGTTGAGGATGGGTGTGCGGAACACCTCGACGTTGCCCTGGCGAGTGCGTCGACTGGAAGAACGATGGTGCTGACGACGAGCGCCGGATGATTCTCCGAGCTCACGCTCGTTCCGACCAGTCCCGAGGGGACTTTCGTGGGAATCGACCATGAGCATTTCGGCTGCAGGCCCGTGACCCGGATACTCGGAAGGTAGTTCAGTCGGAACAGACTCCAAGTACTGGGATTACGGCGGGACCACAACCGATTCGAGCACCGCCACCTGAGAGGACGCGCTTTGTCGCGCCTGGGCGTGTCGCACCCAACGCTGGAGCCGCGGACGACGGGATCGCTTGTTGTGGCGCGTGACGGGGGCGAAGATCGACACCGGGGCCGATGGTTGGAGAAGAAGAACACCGCAGGAACTGGCACGAAAGTGTGTAGCCCCGCGACTGGGAAGCGCCTCGACGTCGAGGGGCGCATCCCGAAGCCATGCCGAATTATCGGCGATGAAGGAGAGGGCACCGAAGAGGATCTCATGACCCATCCACAGATCTCCGCCGGACGACATGACGAAAAGATGAAATTGCAAACTCGCCGGAAGTCGCTTAGACGCCTGCCCCACGGGTGGGCGCCAACTGTCCTGGGTATAAGTCTGGCAGTAGAAGTATGGGGTACGAAAGTATATGCGCAGAGCCTTAGCTACGACGAGGATGTATGAGTTCAGGCCCCTCTATGGTGGAGTTAAAAGCCCTATGTCTCAGTGCTCTTGGGAGCTTTGTGTCGAGTGGATTATAGGATTACAACAAGTGCCAACACCCGTACCAGTGGTGAAGGGCGGCTTATATAGAGTGCGCTTCCCTTCATAATGGCCCGGTGGACAGGGGTGGAATAGTGGCGAGTAAATGCTTACGTTATAGGTAACATAAGCTTTAAATGCTAATAATGGTGTATGAAAACGTATGACCGTTGCCCTCCTGGGAGGTTACGATGCACAGAGTGGATTCCAGTAGGTACGTTAGATATGCTCCGAGTGGATCGTCGCCGACTGGATGATGGGGGTGTCCTTAGTTCAGTCGGAACTCTCTAAGGGCCTTGTCTTCCATGAAGGGTAGTCCTTGGGTAGGACCTATAGGGCAGACCTATGACCCTACCCTGGGACTATAACCCCATCAATTCCCTTCACCTACAACAGGGAATTACTCACACATGATGGGGGAAGCCATGTAAGGGTGATGGAGTGGTGATGGTGATGATGATGGCCATGATTTCCCCTCTCTGGAGGCCAAGGTAGCCTCCAGATTAGCTCTCCCAGAGAGGAACCAAGGGTGGCAGTGGCTCCGCGTCGAGAACTTGCAAAATGACTTCTGTTCTCGGATTTCTCCGTCACGGGTAAAAATAGGAGCCAAGGTAGGGCACGAGAGGGGTGGTGCCCACCCAGGCGGACTCCCGGCACGGCAAGGGGGCACGGCGCGCTACCAGGTCGCCTGGAGGCCTGGTGCCCCCCTCTGGCCCATCTTCTGGCCAAGGGTTCTTCCCGGTGCATGGACTTTCTCTATTTTTTATTGGAATTTTCCGGGAGTCCTGAAAATCCATTTTACCACACACAAGAAAACCATAGAGGCAACTCTGCTGAAAACAGCGTCAGCCCCGGTTAGTTTCGTTCAAGTCATGCAAGAATGAGGCCAAAACCCCCACTCCCCCTCGGCCTTGGCCCACTAAGTCACCCAGCCGGTCCATGTGGCCCACGCAACCCCCACTCCCACTCGTCCCCTTCTCCTCGTACAAGGAGGTATGGGAAGTCGTGGCGACCATCTGGCTAGCGAGATCGCCGTGGCGGACATCCACCGGGCTGCCCCCTTCTTTATAGTGCCGACGACCCCCTCCCCGAAACCCTAACCGCTTCCCTCCTCGCCTCTCCCTCTCGCTCCCCCTCCTTGGATCCGGCGCATAGAGCCCCCTCCACACTGCACCGCCCTAACCTGACGTTCGCAACCTCGACCTCCTCCTTGTCGGACTCCTCCTAGCCTTGACACCCCTCTGCTCGGCAGTGTTAGTGAGGCCCCGACCCTTCCCCCTCTCTTCCCCTGCCAGCATTGGTGCTTCGCACGTGCGTGTGCCCGTGCATTCCATAGCCGACACAGACCGCGATCGCCTCCGGCCACCTGCTGCCACTTCTTGCTCGCCGCGCTCCTAGGCCACGCTCGTAGGCCCTTGGCCACGCCCGCTGCCCGACAACACCCTGTCTGTGCTCCCCCGCGGACTAGATGCGCCCATGCGCGCGTGCCCACAATCGTCCATGGCGGCCACTGGCCGCAGCTCCCCCGCACCGACTATGCGTGCGTCGTGCCCCACGTGCTCCTCGCGTCGCTGTTGTGCCTTGCCGCTGCTGCCGACGCCCTTTCCTGCCTCGATGCGGCTGCTCGCCACGCCAGCGGCCATGGCCGTGCACAATAGAGGATGGTTGGCTCTGTGCAAGATTGGGTCAGACATGTAGAGATTAGGAGCTAACCCCCCACTAGCAATCAGTGATAGGTGGCCCCCGCACTGTTAAAAAACATTTCATAATAAAAAGTGACAATGACACATGGGCCACCCCCTCTAATGAGCATGTTTAAATTAAGGGAAACACTTTGTATCCTTAGTCTGGCAAGACTCAAGCATCAGACCACTTAAACGTCGTTGATCAAGTACATATCCTACGCTCAAAACTAGTCTTCTTTTGTAATTAAGGAAGTTATAAAATCACCCCGCAACTTCCGCGCAGGATCTTTTCCCCTAATCCCAATTTCCTTTTCTGGAGCTCAGCTTTCACCCTGAATGCAGCACATCTCCCTCGCCTTACCAGCTCCATTTTCCCTACTGTGCCGCCCTTGATCCTTCTTCTGCCTTCTTTGTCCAGCAGCAGATTGAGCTCACTGAACAACTGCGCCCCCCAGCTCCTCCTTTTATCCGTGTCATCGAGCAGCCCAGCAACCCCATCCTTTGCTCCACCGATGCGTGCCCTGGCCGAGATCGGTGGTGTCCAGTCCCCCATCTTAACTGCGATTCCTGGATCCGCAGGAAAACCTCCTCTCCGCTCCATCTCTCACACGATGGCCCCAGGGAGACCTTGTGAGTGAGCCATCCTGAACGTGTCTGTTGCCTCCTATGTGTTTCGTGCGTCCGTCGGAGAACAAGCAGATGCATCCGGTCCTTTTCTCCTCTTTGAAGCTCTGCCTCTCATAATAGAAGGTATCGGTAGTGCATCAACCCCCTCTCCTTCGAATATTGTTTTTCCTTGGTTACTATTCTTCTACGTGTGATGATCTTTAAGTTCAAAATTCTAATAGGTGTCTAGTGTTTTGTGTGGAATATTCATAGTTATACATGTCCAATGTGCGCCAAATATTGACTATTGTTGGCGTGAAATTCTTCTATACAAGTACTACATCATTAAATCATCAAGTGTTTTTGGTTTTTTGATCACCCAAACTTCCATAGCTATGTTGACGACTGCCGTTTTTATTTTTTATTTTCTAGTATCGAAGTTCAATGTTTCTAATGAAGTTGAGAATTGTTGAGATATTAACCTTTACATGGTTCCTACATTTGTGTAGCTTCCAAAGTATATTAAAAATGTATATATTTTTTTCTCCTGAAAATGCTAACAATTATTGTTGAATTTCCAGTATTGTTGGTAGAAAGATGAATCTGCATGTTGGTGTATACCTTGTTTAATTTTCATTTCAATTTTATATTCTAGTTAAATTGGCTACTATTGACATACAACATGCATCCTACGAACAATTCCTTAACTGGAACACTCTTTTCATGCTTCATATTGATTTGTTGTAACTACAAAATTCCATGCTTGCAGATAACACTTATTCTGTTACTTGAACTATTTTTTCATTCTTCTTTGTCATTGAGCTTTGTTTCTTTGGGCTAGATTTCCATTTCCAATGCTCTATGCTTCAATTACATATGAATCATATGTATACAACGTAATTTCATGGTTCCTGCAAATTGTGCTTCCGAATCACACCTCAATTGCTTCGACCAATATTAGTTTGTGCAAGGACGACGGAAAAATTGTTTCTTATAATAAAATTATTGTTCAGATATTTTTGTTCTTGCAACAATTTTTTTAGAACCACTACCTATGTATGCTTCAATGAATTTCATTTACGCTTCCATGAAAAACACAAGATTCTCTTAAAATTTACTTATATATGTTTCCATGGTAGTGAATCCCGACTTCAAGTATTGCCAATGTGTGCTTCTGTTGCTGTCTACACAAATTCGTTTGAGAAAGTGAGTGCTTGAACCAACACCGGTGATTCCTATTTTAGCTATTATTGTACATGTTTCTTGCGGCAATATTTTGTTTCCAACCACTCTTGACGTTAGCTTATTATTTGTTTCCCATATTATTCCTATACAGATATTTTTTCCACCCGATTAAGGCGCATCTTTATTTTCAACAGAATGCTACTTGTGTTGAGTGTGCTGGACCAGAGATTACTTCTTATCGGAGGCTACGTTGTTGAAGAACTCGTGACGTGTGAGCTTCTCTTGTATGATCAGTAATTGAAAATGTACATCGAAGCTGCCTACGTATGAGTGAAATTAGTGATGTTGTAGAAAAAATTGTATATTGTTTGTATTAGAAGAAGTTGAGGTGATGTCTATTTTTGTTTTGTGTTTCGGACAATTCCTTTGACGAAACAAATGTTTATATAAAATGTAAATACTTTCTTTGGTACAATAAATAATTTTCCTAAAGCAACCAAAAAGATGCTTTTGTATGATAGAAAGAAGGCTTCCATGCATACAAAATAAAAATATTTCTATCACATGATTGAATAATATGCTTGCATTGCATGAAAGGGTGCTTCCGTCGATAAAAGTAACCCTTCTATGATTGAATAATATGTTTACAACGTGAAAGTATGCTTCCATTGACAAAAAGTAATGCTTTGCAAACTTTTGGTAAAAAATGCATTTACCAATAGCACATCACAATCTATAAAAAGATGTTTTCTTCCACAAAACACATCTGCGAAAATAAAAATATATTTGTTCGTTGGAAGAAAATCACAAGTAGTTACGAAGCTAATTACATGTGATTAATGCAAAAATCACGTAATTAACGGAAAACATCCATAATTAGCGCTAATCACATCCTCTCTTGGATGTCATGGGAGGCAAATCGGACGTCCATGCTTCCTTCAATTGTACGGTGCACACTTGGGCTGATAGATGCATTCCATCTATAGTCTGATGGCTAGCGCTCTCCTTAAATTGATTTTTAATTAGTTGTGACAATGACATGTGCCCCCACATGTGAGGTTGACTAGTCAATAGTCAACTCAGTCGAATACTGACTCTTTTCTTGACTTGGTCATCTGGGCCCTAGGGACCCACATGTCATTCTAATGGGCTAGCTGGCCGTGGGTGTAATAAGGTTTTGTACCATTTTGGATAATTCTAATAAATAAATAAATAAAGTAATTTCAGTATATGAATATTACTTTCGAAATCATCTAAAATGATCTATAAGTCAGATGAAAATATTTTATGCATGAAAGTTGCTCAGAATAATCGAACGAATCCGAATACGCTATCCGTTCTTGTGTCACATGCCTCTAGCATGATGAATAGGGACATTTTGCATTAGGATCATATGTCCGGTAATAGCCAAAAACCCGGAAATATCATCACATATTTGCACGCTTCGTTTGTAATATGTAGTACCGCATTAGCTCATCCCTAGGACTGCATATTGCCATGTCATGCGTCATGATGCATATGCTTGCTTGTATTTATTGTTTCTTCCTCCTCTTCTCTCTGGTATATAGTGAGACTGACGTTGTTGTCGGGTATAACTATGCCACTAACGACCAGCCTTTTGCAGCAGAGCAACAAGGCAAGCAACCCCTCCCCCCTTGATCATTCTGGTACCACCATTCTTTCTCCCTCCTACTCGCATTATAATTTTCTACTATTGTAGATAGCTCCTAATTCTGATGCATAGCCTGTTTTTGTTAAACTGCTATTGTACCTACCATTAAACTAAATGCTTTGATAGGTTGATTAGTGATTCCAAGTGAACCCACCATGTCCCAGTTACCTGTGCTTCATCATAGAATACTCGATGACTTGAAGACTCGATCATCTTAATCGACGAGCCAGACCCGTCACATCACCACATACCCTCTATTGTATGACTCTGCAGAGCTACTATGAGTACCGAGGTTGATATCTCGTAATGTATTCCTCATGTTAACTCTATAGTGTAGTTAACCAGACGTGGATTATGGAGGATGATTCGTCCTTCACAACTTCTGATAACAACTCTGTCGTGCAACCCCTCAAGTGTGAACCATGGAGGGTGATTCCTACCTTGGTCACTTTGACGGTTACATCGATTGGAATCTATCGAGGGTGATACCTTGGATTCCTTTGATGTTATAGACACACAATTACTTTAACTTTACTACTTGAACATGATGATATGAGTGGAGCGGGTGGATACCCACGTAATAATGACGAGGCATGGCCGAGCAATCTTGGCCCTTGCTACAATTCCATGAGACGGGCTGACATATCATGGACCATTGATCGTTGCTGCTATTAACAAAACATTTATGGGGTTGTATATGTGATATGGAAGGCCTTTGGCCTGTATCGCACTAACCACCATGCGGGAATAAGTATGGTCACTCTACATCATACATTTTCCCGAAAGCTCTCTAGATGTCACAATTGAGCGGCACACGCCTTGGTGGCCTGCATAAGCACCATCTTTGTATTAAGAGGTGCTAGCAATGACACCGCTCATCCATGTATCATGCGGGATTGTGAACGGATATTGACCCATGACCCCTTTGTGATTAGGATGTAGACCGACGTGTGGCTTCTCTCTTGAGCCTAGGTACGACTATGACGTATCGATCAGCCATTGCTGGTTATGACCCAGGAAAGTGTGTCCGACCAGAGTTAATTGAGCGTGTTGGGCATGTTTGTGCACCCTTGTAGGGAAGTATATCTATTTGAATGGCCGTGTCCATGGTCACGGATGCTTAGAGATGTATCCCGATCTTTACAACTATAAGTGGATCCTTGCGAAGAGATATGAAATTGTTGGATCCGAGATTGCTTTCTCACTGGGAGTCGAGGAAGAATCACTGGGCATGACTAAATAAAATATCAACAACTTAATTATTACATATGAGTCACTAATATACACTCTTCTAATGCTGCAAGATGGTCAAGATGGTAGTCTTCCATAGGACTAGGCTTTCCCCCTCTATTCTGTTATTTATGTAGTCAGTCCAAAGATATAGCTCCCTTTGATAATGTTTCATACTTAGCATAGATATGATGTAAGTCTTGCGAGTAATTTGGATGATTACTCATGGTTGCTTTGCTCCTCTTCCCACCTATACGATTACTACATTAGATGATGGAGTCTAGAGTCAATTGATCCTGCCAATGACTGCTACTACCGTGACGGAGTATACTCCTAGGTGGAGGATCCTAGGTAGGAGGCCTTGTATTTTCGATCCATTGATTATGTTTGTGCTGGACTTCTTAAGGAAAACATGTTTACTTATGTCTGTACTCAGATATTATTTTCTTCCGCTGACTCGTTTGTCTTCGAGCTTATTTATTGGAGCCCTCGAGGCCCCCCAACTTGTAATGTGAAGCTTGTATGACTTTAAGTTGTGTTTAGAGTTGTGTTGTGATATCTTCCTGTTAGTCCCTAATCTTGGCTGTAAACATTTACGTGTATGATTGGCGTACAATCAAAATGGGGGTATCACAATCTTGCTCCAAGAATTACTCTATTTTTACTTAATACTCTAGTTGCAAGTTGGATAGTGGTCGATGGGTGGAGTAATAATTACTCTGCTTATGAACATGATTCCTATATATATGATCATTGTCGTGAATTAATATTAAATAACTATGTGCTTTTCTATCAATTACCCAACAATAATTTGTTTACACACCATTTTCTTTGTTGGAGAGACAAGCCTCTAGCGAAAACTATTACCCCCGGATCTTCACATATGATATTACTAAAACCCTAAAAATATTGCTCCCTTTTATATTCTATTATTTTATTCTATATGTATTATCTATCTATGACTACTTAATACTCACAAGTAATGAGTTCAAGGGGCTTGAGAACCCTCTTGCGCGAGTTGGGTACAAGTGTTTGCTCTTTTTTGTGTAGCTTCTCCTTTTGGTTCGATAACCCTGGTTCTCACCGAGGGAAATATTTATCTCTACTATGCTGCATCTCCTTTCCTCTTCGGGGAAAGACCAAATGCAGTTTACATGTAGAAGTGGGTCCAGGGCCCAGCACTGATAGCGCACACGTGGTCGGTGGTCTCACTTCTTATCCACACAGGCTAGCCTTCTACTCAGTGTGGAAGCTCTAGGCATGACTGACCTCACGTGCATAGTCAGATCTGGATTTTTTCTTTTCGAAATAATTCAAACCCAGAAACATGCAAAATCCACCCAAATTTCAAATGCTTACATATTTTAGATTTCTTGTCAATTTTGACAAATCTTAGATGTGTTATATGTTCATTCCAATTCTGTCATTAGTTTTCAAATTTGAGTTATAAATCATAAATGCAATTTAAACTTGTTTCAAAAACCTTTCAAAATTGGATATTTCATACCTTGAGATATATAACTCCTGTCTGAAGAAACTATATATGCTTTTCAATAAGAATGATGTGAAGAACCCATTCGTGAACTTGTATAACAATTTGTGGGCAATTCAAGATTATTTATGTCCTGTTTTGCAAATATGACCCTTAACATGTTCCTATCTATATCCTGAGCATCCTATATCCAATCATCAAAACTTTAGGGTCATTTTTATTAGCTCAAGACAATGAATCCATAATTGCTCTTGGATTTACATGTTGATTGAGATAATTTAAATTCTTTTCCTGTTTTGTTCAAAAACCCTTCAAACTTGTTTCAATCATAACTTGAGCTTCAGAAATCTAATTTGTATAATTTTTACATGCATTTTTATTAGGAAAATTTAAGCAATCTCATAATGCCATGCTCATGCATGATAAACAACTTTAACATATTGTTATGTCCGGAACCACTTTTAAATTAATAAATGCCTATGGAATTGCACATGGAAATCATTGCACTTGTTTGCAAATTCCATTTAAACTTTCCTAGAGAGTTTAGATCCTATTACATCCTCCCGAAAGTGCCGTGCATGCATATGTTTGTGCATTAACCATGAATTTATGCTTACCATACTTTGCTTCTTTCTACTAGAGTCTAGAACCGACGTTGAGTACGAGCATACCTACGAGGAAACATCATATGATCACACGTATAAAATAAATAATCTCATTTTTGTTCCCCAATTAGTTTGCACTGCGAGTATGTTTTTATCAAATAATTGATCTACATGATGATGAAAGTCAAAACTTCTGAAAAACACCAAATCTGTTCTTGAGCAAATATCCATGTAACTGGTTGGTTGTAAATACAATGGGTAACTCACCCAAAACTATAGGTTGTCATGTTCTCCACAAGGACTATGCATCCCACAACGACACTTGGCTAAAGCTAAGTAACACAATTCAGGTGATGGAAACAGAAAAATTAAACCTAAAACTAACAAGGATCCTAATAAAGAAAATGACAAACAACAAAGGGAGATCAAGATTTTACTCACTGTCTTGATAAGCTAAAACACTAACAAAGAAGATCATTATTGGCAAAATTATGCAACAAGATAAGATCACAAATATAACTAGTTAACACACTAGAAAATGGCAGAAGTAAGAGTGTGGTACTGGGACAAAAATTTCACATCACAAACATATATAGTCTCACAAGTACGTCGCTAACCCAGTGACAATGAAGTGAACACTAATTCATCAGCAAACATAGTACAAAGAGACGTATTTAACTAGTTCTTACACTTCAACAAAAGTGACATTAAATTGTTTTAATTCTTATAGATTAATAGAGTACATCCAAACAACCACAAGTCTCAATATCACAAGGTCTCACACATCGTTAATTCATAGAAATTAGAGAGAGAGAGATAGAGAGGGAGGGAGAGGGAGAGTGATAGAGGCGAAATTGTCCTTGTCTTTCAGTGAGATGGTGGTTATCGTTTTGGGAAGAGTAGACTTTGACGATCCGACTAAGAACATGTGAGGATGTCGCGCCTTAGCAATCGCTAAACCAACTCCGAGAGGTTATTGACCATGCTTGAGCATGATCAACCTGACCGCAAGTGTCTGTTTCCTGCACGGAAATGAAAAACAAACAAGAAACTAAGATTGCAATATGTATATTGTGAATATAAGAGGAACGCTTTATTGATGAAAGTGAGGTTCTGTGACGCCTTTGTATGGTTGTGGAACACAAACGAAGAATGTGAAGTTGCAGCTATGGTGAACTTGTAATCTAAACAAAAAACAAGTCTAAACAGCACCCTAAGTGCTGTATATATTGGGGAATAGAGGAGGAATTTCAAGGCCCGTTTGAGGAGGGTTCCGAAACCGACCCTAGCTCAGTTTCCCCACACATAGGAACTCGAAAAATAGCCTATAATATGGTATTTAGAAATTACATGGGCCTGGCACAAAAATAAGGTGGCGCAACACCTATAATAGTGTATGGAATTTTTTTATAAAGTGGTGTCTTGAATATTTTGTACAAGCCTTCATGCTCTCCTTATGGTTCCTTCAAAGTGTGAAAATCACCATTGGAAGCTCCATTGTTCTTTCCCGCGCGTGCACCGCCTTCTCCATGCTTGATCCCGCTCCATCGGATATCCTTCTTGTCCATGCTAGGTCCTTCATTCATAAGTACAACAAAAGTATCTAACTTAGGAAACATCATATGTTCATGAACATTAGAAGGATTTCCAAGAAACGAAAGTACCTGATAATTCATTTGGCGTGCACGAGCTATACTAATTGGTCCAGTATGTATAGTAGTTGGGGTTGAGGGTGTAACAATGGTATTGATGTCCTCATCATCCTCCCCTTCTTGAACTGAAGTCGTCCTCGACGGAATCTCATCTTCCTCACCCAAATATGGATTCAGATCTGCAATGTTAAAAGTGGGACTAACCCCAAAATCTACAGGCAACTCAAGTCTATATGCATTATCATTTATTTTCTCTAAGACCTTGAAAGGACCATGAGCACTTGGCATTAGCTTGGACTTCCGCAAATCAGGAAACCTATCCTTACGCAAATGCAACCAAACAAGATCTCAGGGGCAAAGACAACATGTTTTCTACCATTATCTCCAGCAAGTTTATAGTTAGCATTCATACGCTCAATGTTTTTCTTAGTTAACTCATGCATCTTTAATATCAAATCGGCATGTTCTTTAGCATCAAAATTAACCTTCACCGAAGATGGAAGAGGTAACAAATCAATAGGTGCACGAGGTAAGAAACCATACACAACTTCAAAGGGGCACATCTTAGTAGTAGAATGCAGCGAACGATTATAAGAAAATTCAATATGAGGCAAGAATTCTTCCCACATTTTCATGTTTTTGTTCAAAACAACCCTAAGTATAGTAGACAATGATCTATTGACTACTTCAGTTTGTCCATCAGTTTGGGGGTGACATGTAGTACTAAAAGCAGTTTTGTCCCCAACTTATCCCATAAACATATCCAAAAGTGGCTAAGAATTTTAGCATCATGATATGAAACAATCGTATTTGGCACACCATGCAAGCGAATAATTTCACGAAAGGACAAATCAGCCACATTAGCAACATCATCACTTTTATGACATGGTATAAAGTGTGCCATTTTTAAAAATCTGTCGACGACAACAAATATGCTATCCCTCCCCTTCTTTGTTCGAGGTAAATCTAAGACAAACTCCATAGATATATCCCCCCAAGGAACACTAGGTATAGGCAAAGGCATATATAAACCATGAGGATTGAGTCGTGACTTAGCTTGTTGACATGCCGTGTAGTGAGCAACAAAACACTCAACATCCCGTCGCATCTTCGGCCAGAATAAATGTGTAGCAAGTACGTCCCCCTTCTTCTTTACGCCTAAGTGTCCCATCAATCCCCCTCCATGCGCCTCCTGTACCAATAAAAGGTGAACAAAGCTAGCTGGAATGCATATCTGGTTAGCACAGAACACAAATTTATCATTAATGATGAACTTGTTCCATGTTATCCTTTCTTTACAATTCTCCAACACATCTTTAATATCAACATCATGCACGTATTGATCTTTGATGGTATCCAAACCAAAATTTTAAAGTCAAGTTGTGAAAGCATAGTATAACGACAAAACAATGCATCAGCAATAACATTTTCTTTACCCTTCTTGTGTTTAATGAGGTATATAAAAGTCTTAGTGAATTCAACCCATTTAGCATGTCTACGGTTCAGTCTTGCTTGACTTTTAATATGTTTCAATGGTTCATGATCACAATGTATGAGAAATTCTTTGGGTCACAAATAATGTTGCGATGTTTCCAAAGACCGAACAAGAGCATATAACTCCTTATCATAAGTAGAATAATTCAGACTAGGCCCACTCAATTTTTTCAGAAAAGTATGCAACATGTTTACCATCTTATAATAACACACCTCCTAATCCAATTCCACTAGCATCACATCCAAGCTCGAAAGTCTTAGTAAAATCTGGAAGTTGGATTAAAGGAGCATGTGTTAACTTATCTTTCAAAACCGTGAAGGCTTCTTCCTGTGCTTTACCCCAAGGATAAGGCACATCCTTCTTTGTAAGCTCATTGAGAGGTGCAGCAATGGTGCTGAAATCTCTCACAAACCACCTATAAAACCCAGCGAGTCCAAGAAAACTCCTCATTTGTGTCACCATTTTGGGCTGCGGCAAACTCACAATACCTTCAATCTTGGCTTTATCAACTTCAATTCCGTATGGAGTAACAACATAGCCAGGAAAAGATACTCAGTCGATGAAAAAGGTGCACCTCCCAAGATTACCAAACAAACATGCATCACGTAGTGCAATAAAAATAGAATGCAAATGCTCCAAGTGTTTCTCCAAAGATCTACTATAAAGCAGTATATCATCAAATTAGACTACCAGAAATCGTCCAATGAAAGCACGTAAAACCTCATTCATTAATCTCATGAAAGTTCTAGGTGCATTAGTTAACCCAAAAGGCATAACTAGCCACTCATATAATCCAAACTTAGTTTCAAATGCCGTTTTCCATTCATCTCCCAATTTCATGCGAATTTGATAGTATCCACTACACAAATCAACTTTGGAGAAAATTGTAGAGCCACTTAATTCATCAAGCATATCATATAGCCTAGGAATAGGATGACGGTAACAAATAGAAATATTATTAATGCCTCTACAATCAACACACATACGCGATGTACCATCCTTTTTCGGCACTAGAGTAATAGGAACAACACAAGGACTAAGAGATTCACGTATATAACATTTGTCGAGCAGCTCATGTACTTGACGCATAATCTCCCTCGTCTCCTCTGGATTCATGCGGTACGGTGAACGGTTGGGTAGCGATGCACCGGGAATTAAGTCAATCTGATGCTCAATCCCTCTAATAAGTGGTAATCCCGGTGGCACGTCTTGTGAAAAGACGTCAGTGAACTCCTACAAAATCTTAATGACAGTAGGAGGCAAAGAGGGAGGCATGTCCTTGAATGAAAATAATACCTCTTTGCATACGAAAGCATAGCAAATAGATGTAGTAATATCCAAATCAGTAATATCAGATTTAGTGGCAAGTAAACAACTACTCATTATTTTTATTTTAGATGCAACAGTAGATGATGGTTTATCAGGCTTATTGTGTTGCTCAAATTCGTTTTCTACAATCTGATTTTCACTCTTATGTAGGTCCCATTTTGCTTTACTAGCTCTAGCAATGTCATCTGTCATAATATTGGAAGCAAAGTTATATTTTGATCCTTATGAACAAGACTATACTGATTTGTCCTACCATGGTGTACAATTTTCTTATCAAATTGCCATGGTCTACTAAGCAAAACAGAACATGCTTTCATGGGTACCAAATCACAATCAACAAAATTAGTATATGTAGCAATGCTAAAATGCACACGAACAATACGTGTTACCTTAACCTTGCCACTGTTGTTGAACCACTGGATGTAATAAGGATGAGGATATGGTCTGGTGGTGACAGACAACTTCTCCACCATCTCCATGCTAGCTAAGTTGTTGCAACTCCATCCATCGATGATTACGCGAATAGAACGTTCCTTCACAACTCCCTTTGTATGGAACAAGTTGTGCCTCTGATTTTTCTCAGCCTGTGTTACCTGCACACTTAAAACACGTTGAGCAACTAAGCTTTCATACCTATCAGCGTAGTCAGCAGCCATGTATTGTATCTCTTGTTAATATCATCTACGCCCTTGCAATAAGAGCCAGAGTCTCCTTGTCATAATCACTAGCTGTGGGGACCCCGATTTATGAGTCGAGATCGCCATGCTCAGTGATATGAGAGGTCAATGCTCACCGAACACAGATACCGAATAAAAGAGTCTTACATCCAGGTACCGATTATTACAACACATGACCGAATGGTCAAGTTCACAAGGCAGGGCCTAAGGCCAAATCACTCTGATACACTAATAGCGGAAAACATAGCGGCTAAGTGGGTGCCCATGCCATCAAGCCTACCGACATGCATTCTGAGTCGGAAGCGTCCTAGTTCGCAGGGGCGTCTTCGAAGACGTACTCATCTCTCAACTTCGGTCCTTCCATGTCTGGTCAATAGCATAACCAGTGGCAAGCCATTGAGTACTTTGAATGTACTCGCAAACAACCCATGATATGAACAACGAAAGTGAAGGATAACAATATCATGCATCTTTGGTGTAACTCATCTTGGTGGAATGATCATGAATATGCATCAAGTTAATGAATTACTTTTGAAGAACAGGTTACAGATACCAATATATCTGTCGAGAGATGAACCATCCGGGTTCACCCTATATGCTGTTGGAAATATGACCTAGAGGCAATAATAAAATGGTTATTATCATATTTCCTTGTTCATGATAATCGTCTATTGTTCATGCTATAATTGTATTAACAAGAAACAGTAATACATGTCTGAATAAATAGATCGCAATGTGTCCCTAGCAAGTATCTAGTTGGCTAGCTCGTTGATCAATAGATGATCATGGTTTCCTGATCATGGGCATTAGATGTCATTGATAACGGGATCACTTCATTGGGAGAATGATGTGATGGACAAGACCCAATCCTAAGCATAGCAGTAGATCATATTATTCGTATGCTAAAGCTTTTCTAATGTCAAGTGACTTTTCCTTCGACTATAAGATTTTGCAACTCACGGATACCGTAGGAGTGCGTTGGGTGTATCAAATGTCACAACGTAACTGGGTGACTATAAAGGTGCACTACGGGTACCTCTGAAAGTGTCTGTTGGGTTGGTACGAATCGAGATCAGGATTTGTCACTCCGTGTGACGGAGAGGTATCTCTGGGCCCACTCGGTAGAACATCATCATGAGCTCAATGTGACTGAGGAGTTACTCACACGATGACATGCTACGGAATGAGTAAAGAGACTTACCGGTAACGAGATTGAACAAGGTATAGGTATACCGACGATCGAATCTCGGGCAAGTTCTATACCGACAGACAAAGGGAATTGTATACGGGATTGATTGAATCCTTGACATTGTGGTTCATCCGATGAGATCATCATGGAGCAAGTGGGAGCCACCATGGGTATCCATACCCCGCTGATGGTTATTGGCCGGAGAGGTGTCTCGGTCATGTCTGCCTGTCTCCCTAACCCGTAGGGTCTACATACTTAAGGTTCGATGACGCTAGCGTTATAGGGAATTGTTATACGAGGTTATCGAAAGTTGTTCGGAGTCCCGTATGAGATCTCGGACATCACGAGGAGCTCCGAAATGGTCCGGAGGTAAATCTTGATATATAGGACGGATGGTTTTGGACACCAGAAGTGTTCCGGGCATCACCGGTAACGTACCACGACCACCGGGACCACCGGAAGTGGCCCGGGGGGTCCACCGGAAGGGGGCCACCACCCCGTGAGGCTAGATGGGCCATGTGCGGGAGGGAACCAGCCCCTAGGTGGGCTGGTGCGCCCACCACACTTAGGGAGAAGGGGGAAACCCTAGCGCAGGTGGGCCTAAGGCCCACCAGAAGGGTGCGCCACCCCTCCTCCCCTCCCGGCCGCCGCACCTCCTCCCATCTAGGGCTGCCGCCCCTCCCAGGAGAGGGAAACCCTCAAGGGGGCGCATCCCCTCCCTCCCCCTATATATAGTGGGCAGTTTGGGCTGTTGGAGATACGAATCTTCCTCTCCCTCGACGCAGCCCTGCTCTTCCTTCTCCTCCTCTCTGCCGGTGCTTGGCGAAGCCCTGCCGAGAGACCTCGTCTCTCCATCGACACCACGCCGTCGTGATGCCGGAGATCTTCCCCAACCTCTCCGTCCTCCTTGTTGGATCAAGGTGCGGGAGAAGTCATCGGACTGCACGTGTGTTGAACGCGGAGGTGCCGTGGTTCGGCACTAGATCGGAATCACACCGCAATCTGAATCGCCGCGAGTACGACTCCATCAACCGCGTTCTAGCAACGCTTCCGCTTAGCGATCTTCAAAGGTATGAAGATGCACTCACCCCTCTCTCGTTGCTGGTCTCTCCATAGGATTATCTGAATATGGCGTAGGAAAATATTCAATTTATGCTACGTTACCCAACAGTGGCATCAGAGCCAGGTTTTCTATGCGTAGATTCTATGCACGAGTAGAACACAAAAGGTTGTGGGCGATGATTATTAAATTTCTTGCTGCTACTAGTATTATTATTTTCCAGCGGTATTGTGGAATGAAGTGGCCCGGACCGACCTTACACGCACGCTTACGTGAGACTGGTTCCACCGACAGACATGCACACCGTGCATAAAGGTGGCTAGCGGGTGTTTGTCTCTCCTACTCTAGTTGGATTGGATTTGATGAAAAGGGTCCTTATGAAGGGTTAATAGCTTTGGCATATCATCGTTGTGGCTGTCACGTATGTAAGAAAGCGTTCTTGCTAGAAACCAAAATCAGCCACGTAAAACTTGCAACAACAATTAGAGGACGTCCAACTTGTTTTTGCAGCGTTTGACATGTGATGTGATATGGCCAAAGTTGTGATGTTGCATGTATGATGTATGAGATGATCATGTTATTGTAATAGGTTTCACGACTTGCATGTCGATGAGTATGACAACCGGCAGGAGCCATAGGAGTTGTCTTAATTTATTGTATGAGATGCAACGCCATGTGCTTACTACTTTTACTTCATTGTTAACGGTTAGGTATAGTAGTAGTGATAGTAGTAGTTGGCGTGAGGACTTCACGGAGACACGATGATGGAGATCATGATGATGGAGATCATGGTGTCACGCTGGTGACAATGATGATTATGCGATGCCTGAAGATGGAGATCGAACGAGCAAAGATGATAATGGCCATATGATGTCACTATATGATTGCATTGTGATGTTTATCATGTTTTTCATATTATTGCTTAGAACGACGGTAGCATAATAAGATGATGCCTCTTAAAAATTTCGAGAACGTATTCCCCTAAGTGTGCACCATTGCGAAGGATCGTTGTCTCGAAGCACCACGTGATGATCGGGTGTGATATATTCTAACGTTCGCATACAACGGGTGTAAGCCAGATTTACACACGCGAAACACCTAGGTTGACTCGACGAGCTTAGCATGTACAGACATAACCTCGAATACAAGAGATCGAAAGGTCGAACATGAGTCGTATGGTTGAATACGATCAGCATGAAGTTGCTCACCATGGTGACTAGTCCATCTCAGTGGGAGTTCATACTTAATTTGATTAAATGAACTTAATTGTCATGAACTTAGTCTAAAAGTTGTCTTTATAAATATTGTAGATGGCCAACGTCAACCTCAATTTCAACGCATTCCTAGATAAAAACAAGCTAAACGATGATGCTAGTACCTATGCGGACTGGGTTCGCAACTTGAAGCTCATCCTTGAAGCAACTAAAAAGGCTTATGTCCTTGATGCGCCGCTAAGTGACCCTCCCGCTCCTGTAGCAGCCCAGGACATTCTAAACGTCTAGCAAACGCGGAGTGATGACTACTCTCTGGTTAGGTGTGGCATGTTATACAGTTTGCAAACGGGGCTCCAAAGGCGTTTTGAGCAACACGGTGCATATGAGATGTTCCAAGAGCTGAAACTAGTTTTTCAAGCTCATGCCCGTGTCGAGAGATATGAAGTCTCCGACAAGTTCTTTAGCTGTAAGATGGAGGAGAAAAGTTCTGTGAGTGAGCACATACTCAAAATGTCTGGGTTACACAATCGTCTGACTTCACTTGGAGTCGAACTTCCGGATGATGCTATAATTGACAGAATCCTCCAGTCTCTCCCACCAAGCTACAAAGGTTTTGTTTTGAACTACAACATGCAAGGGATGGAGAAGACCATTCCCGAGTTGTACTCGATGCTCAAGTCTGCAGAAGTAGAAATCAAGAAAGAGCATCAAGTGTTGATGGTCAACAAGACCGCTAGTTTCAAGAAGGGAAAGGGTAAGAAGAACTTCAAGAAAGACGGCAAAGCCGTTGCCGCGCCCGGTAAGCAGATGCCGGGAAGAAGAAAAAGAACGGACCCAAGCCTGAGACTGAGTGCTTCTATTGTAAGGGAAAAGGTCACTGGAAGCGGAACTGCCCCAAATACTTAGCGGACAAGAAGGCCGACAACGTTAAAGGTATATGTGATATACATGTTATTGATGTGTACCTTACCAGCGCTCGTAGTAGCTCCTAGGTATTTCATACCGGTGTTGTTGCTCACATTTGCAACTCAAAGCAGGAACTGCGGAATAAGCGGAGACTGGCCAAGGACGAGGTGACGATGCGCGTCGGGAATGGCTCCAAGGTCGATGTGATCGCCATCGGCACGCTACCTCTACATGTACCGTCGGGATTAGTTTTAAACCTTAATAATTGTTATTTAGTACCAGCTTTGAGCATGAATATTGTATCAGGGTCTTGCTTAATGCGAGACGACTACTCATTTAAGTCAGAGAATAATGGTTGTTCTATTTATATGAGTGATATGTTTTATGGTCATGCTCCACTAGTGAATGGTTTGTTCTTGATGAATCTCGATCGTGATGTTACACATATTCATAGTGTTAGTAACAAAAGATGTAAAGTTGATAATGATAGTCCCACATACTTGTGGCACTGCCGCCTCAGTCATATCGGCATCAAGCACATGAAGAAGCTCCATACTGATGGACTATTAGAGTCTCTTGACTTTGAATCATTTCTGAAATGTGAACCGTGCCTCATGGGCAAGATGACTAAGACTCCATTCTCAGGAATAATGGAGAGAGCGACCGACCTATTGGAAATAATACATACTGATGTGTGTGGTCCAATGAATGTTCAAGCTCGCGGTGGCTATCGTTATGTTCTCACTCTCACCGTTGATTTGAGTAGGTATGGGTATATCTACTTGATGAAGCACAAATCTGAGACGTTTGAAAAGTTCAAGGAATTTTAGAGTGAGGTCGAGAATCAACGTGACAGAAAAATTAAGTGTCTACGATCTGATCGTGGAAAAGAATATTTGAGTCATGAGTTTGGCACACACCTAAGGAAGTGTGGAATCGTTTCGCAACTGACGCCGCATGGTACACCGCAACGCAAGGGAGTGTCTGAACGTCGTAACCGCACTTTATTAGATATGGTACGATCTATGATGTCTCTTACCGACTTACCGCTATCATTTTGGGGATATGCATTAGAAACTGCAGCATTGACTTTAAATAGGGCACCGTCTAAATCCGTTGAGACGACACCGTATGAACTATGGTTTGGCAAGAAACCTAAGTTGTCGTTTCTTAAAGTTTGGGGCTGCGATGCTTATGTGATGAAACTTCAACCAGAAAAGCTCGAACCCGAAGCGGAGAAATGCGTATTCATAGCATACGCTAAGGAAACTATTGGGTATACCTTATATCTTAGATCCGAAGGTAAAACCTTTGTTGCCAAGAATGGATCCTTTCTAGACAAAGAGTTTCTCTCGAAAGAAGTAAGTGGAGGAAGGTAGAACTTGATGAGGTAATTACACCCCCTCTCGAACAGGAAAGTTGCGCAGCGCGGGAAATTGTTCCTGTGGCGCCTGCACCAACTGAAGAGCAAGTTAATGATAATGATCATGAAGATTCGGATCAAGTTACTACTGAACCGCGAAGGTCCACAAGGGCACGCTCCGCACGAGAGTGGTACGGCAACCCTGTGATGGAAATCATGTTGTTAGACAATGGTGAACCTTTGAACTATGAAGAAGCGATGGCAGGCCTGGATTCCAACAAATGGCTTGAAGCCATGAAATCTGAGATAGGATCCATGTATGAGAACAAAGTATGGACTTTGGTGGACTTGCCCGGTGACCGGCGAGCCATAGAAAATAAATGGATCTTCAAGAAGAAGACTGATGCAAACGGTAATGTGGCCGTTTATAAAGCTCAACTTGTCGCAAAGGGTTTTCGAAAAATTCATGGAATTGACTACGAAGAGACTTTCTCTCCCGTAGCGAAGCTGAAATCAGTCCGAATCGTGTTAGCAATTGCCGTCTTTTATGATTATGGAATTTGGCAAATGGACGTCAAAACAGCGTTCCTTAACGGGAACCTTAAGGAAGAGTTGTATATGATGCAACCAGAAGGTTTTGTCAACCCTAAGGGTGCTAACAAAGTGTGCAAGATCCAGCGCTCCATCTATGGGCCCGTGCAAGCATCTCGGAGTTGGAACATTCACTTTAATGAGGTGATTAAAGCGTTTGGGTTCATACATGTTTATGGAGAAGCCTCTCTGTTCAAGAAAGTGAGTGGAAGATCTGTAGCTTTCCTCATACTATATGTAGATGACATATTATTGATGGGGAATAATATAGAGATGTTGGAGAGCATAAAGGCCTATTTGAACAAGAGTTTTTCAGTGAAGAACCTTGGAGAAGTTGCATACATATTAGGCATCAAGATCTATAGAGATAGATCGAGACGCCTCATAGGTTTTTCGCAAAGTACATACCTTGACAAGATATTGAAGAAGTTCAATATGGAAAACGCAAAGAAAGGGTTCTTGACAGTTTTGCAAGGTATGAGATTGAGTAAGACTCAGTCACCGACCACGACAGCAGATAGAGAGAAGATGAGTACTGCCCCCTATGCTTTAGCCGTAGGCTCTCTAATGTATGCCATGTTGTGTACCAGACCTGATATAAACCTTGCCATAAGTTTGGTAGGGAGGTAACAAAGTGATCCCGGTATGGAACACTGGACAAGGGTCAAGCATATCCATAAGTACCTGAAGAGGACTAAGGAGATGTTTCTCGTTTATGGAGGTGACGAAGAGCTCGTCGTAAAGGGTTACGTCGACGCTAGCTTCGACACAGATCCGCATGACTCTAAGTCACAGACCGGATACGTATATGTTTTGAATGGTGGGGCAGTGAGCTGGTGCAGCAGCAAGCAAGAAGTTGTGGTAGCATCTACATATGAAGCGGAGTACATAGCTGCTTCAGAAGCAGCTCATGAAGGAATTTGGATGAAGGAACTCATCAACGACCATGGAGTGGTTCCAAGCGCGTCGGGTCCAATGTCACTCTTCTGTGATAACACTGGGGCCATTGCCATAGCCAAGGAGCCCAGGTTTCACTGGAAGACGTAGCACATCAAACGCCGCTACAACTCCATCCAGGACCATGTCCACAGTGGAGTAATAGAGATTTGTAAAGTACACACGGATCTGAATGTTGCAGACCCGTTGACTAAACCTCTTCCATGAGCAAAACATGATCAACACCATAATGCTATGGGTGTTCGATACATCACAATGTAACTAGATTACTGACTCTTGTGCAAGTGGGAGACTGTTGGAAATATGCCCTAGAGGCAATAATAAAATGGTTATTATCATATTTCCTTGTTCATGATAATCGTCTATTGTTCATGCTATAATTGTATTAACAGGAAACAGTAATACATGTGTGAATAAATAGATCGCAATGTGTCCCTAGCAAGCCTCTAGTTGGCTAGCTCGTTGATCAATAGATGATCATGGTTCCCTGATCATGGGCATTAGATGTCACTCATAACGGGATCACTTCATTGGGAGAATGATGTGATGGACAAGACCCAATCCTAAGCATGGCACTAGATCGTATTGTTCGTATGCTAAAGCTTTTCTAGTGTCAACTGTCTTTTCCTTCGACCGTGAGACTGTGCAACTCCCGGATACCGTAGGAGTGCTTTGGTTGTATCAAACATCACAACGTAACTGGGTGACTATAAAGGTGCACTACGGGTACCTCTGAAAGTGTATGTTGGTTTGGTACGAATCGAGATCGGGATTTCTCACTCCGCGTGACAAAGAGGTATCTCTGGGCCCACTCGGTAGAACATCATCATGAGCTCAATGTGACTAAGCAGTTAGTCACGCGATGACATGCTATGGAACGAGTAAAGAGACTTACCGGTAACGAGATTGAACAAGGTATAGGTATACCGAAGATCGAATCTCGGGCAAGTTCTATACGGACAAACAAAGGGAATTGTATACCAAATTGATTGAATCCTTGACATTGTGGTTCATCCGATGAGATCACCATGGAGCAAGTGGGAGCCACTATGGGTATCCAGACCCCACTGCAGGTTATTGGCCGGAGAGGTGTCTCGGACATTTCTGCGTGTCTCCCGAACCCGTAGGGTCTACACACTTAAGGTTCGATGACGCTAGGGTTATAGGGAATTGTTATACGAGGTTATCGAAAGTTGTTCCGAGTCCCGGATGAGATCTTGGACGTCATGAGGAGCTTCGGAATGGTCCGGAGGTAAAGATTGATATATAGGACATATGGTTTTGGACACCGGAAGGGTTTTGGGCATCGCCGGTAACGTACCGGGACCAGCGAAAGTGGCCCCGAGGTCCACCGGAAGGGGGCCACCACCCCGGGAGGCTAGATGGGCCAAGTGCGAGAGGGAACCAGCCCCTAGGTGGGCTGGTGCACCCCCACACTCAGCCCATAGCGCAAGAAGAGGGGCGAAGGGGGAAACCCTAGAACAGGTGGGCCTAAGGCCCACCAGAAGGGTGTGCCACCCCTCCTCCCCTCGTGGCCGCCGCACCTCCTCCCATCTAGGGCTGCCGCCCCTCCCAGGAGAGGAAAACCCTCAAGGGCGTGCAACCCCTCCCTCCCCCTATATGTAGTGGGCACTTTGGGCTGTTGGAGATACGAATCTTCCTCTCCCTCGGTGCAGCCTTGCTCTTCCTTCTCCTCCTCTCTGCCGGTGCTTGGCGAAGCCCTGCCGGGAGACCTCGTCTCTCCATCGACACCACGCCGTCGTGCTGCCAGAGATCTTCCCCAACCTCTCCCTCCTTCTTGCTGGATCAAGGTGTGGGAGATGTCACCGGGCTGCACGTGTGTTGAACGCGGAGGTGCCGTGGTTCGGCACTAGATCGAAATCACACCGCGATGTGAATCGCCGCGAGTACGACTCCATCAACCGCGTTCTAGAAATGCTTCCGCTTAGCGATCTTCAAAGGTATGAAGATGCACTCATCCCTCTCTCGTTGCAGGTCTCTCCATAGGAAGATCTGAATATGGCGTAGGAAAATATTGAATTTATACTACGTTACCCAACATATGCCAAGTGACCGAACTTGGTCATATCATTACTTTCATAACAACACCTTTTTCAACACCACACACACTCACACTTGGTTTATGCGAAAATAACTGGACGTAGTTTAAGCAGGATTACCCAACTGTCCTTGACCGAGGACACGGCTATTCCAATAGTTTACACTCTGTAGAGGTAGTACGTTGGACCCACGAGATCCGGGAAACTTCCATGTCATCCACGACTCGCGGTATATAACATACCCGAGGTAAGTACCCGATCAATGCCTTTCCCCTGACGATACTAGACAAAGAGGTCCACTCGATTGGTACCCAGCCCACATGTGGTACGTCTTTCGAGCACCAACTGTGGACAATACCAACCATGCGGGGACCAACGGTGTGACTGGAACTCAGAAAAATGGCATAGTCGTCCTACCTAGCACGACCCCATCACGAGAGTGACCACCCATCACTCCCACCACTAGTAATGTGGCTCTTTGCTAGCACCAACCAAAGTAATTAACCTAGCTCCATCCCACAAGGGGTAACGTGGTCGTACTGGTAAGGTTGGGACGATCGACACATCATAAGTCTAATCCCATTTGCGAAACCATACTCACACAAACACTGGGTCCATCACTTCACGGAAAGTGACCACCTAACTCATCATCACCCTCGGGCATTAGTGGCACCCGACGTGGTTTTAGTTAACTCTTGTTTATCTCAGCAACAAGTTCATGATAATACTACTTCTATATTTAGTTGTCATCATGATATTAGCAGGACCCTCAAGGGGTAGGGTCAAGCTCAATGCATGTGCTCCGGGGGAGCCTTCGGTAAAACAATAACAAATGATTACCGGTACTTATGATCATATAAAACGGAAATACTTGCTATTTTAACATGCAAAGTATCATATGCTCAGTCATGGTCAAAGGGTTGCTTGCCTTGGTTAGCTAAGTATCCGGGGTCTTCGAGGTCTTCCACTCTGATTCCTCGTCACACGGATTTTCTATCGTCGATCAAATAGTAAATAAGAAATAGCTCACACAGAAACAGATCACAAAGTCATTTCAAAAATGTTCTTCACTTCTGATAAATCTAAGATATCATTTTGAAAATATTTGCCTTAATTTCCCTTGAAGGAACATTTTTGAAATCAACCAAATAGAAGCAAAATTTCTTCAATTTAGTCCTTTTTATTATTGTAAAACAGAATAGTTGTAGAAAATTTCAGACAAACATATTATTAAATAGTACATATTTTTAGAAGAATAACACTGGAAAAATTATATTTTTACACTCATTAGATGTTTTTATAAAAATCTTAGAAACCAGGGTTTAAAATAAAAAGAAAAATTGGATAACTCCTGGCCTGACTCGGCTCGGAGCTGGGCTGGCCCATGGCCAGCCGACAACCTTCCCACGCGTGTGCGCCGTCAGGTTTGAACCTGATGTGCGGGGCCCTGCGGTTAGTGGCTGAGGACAGCGCAGGGGAGGAGGCTGGTCCACCGATAGGTGGGGCACACCTTTCGGGGTCATCTCCTACCTCTGGCCAGAGAGGAGGAGGAGGACGCCGGCGAGGTTGCTGACGCTCTCGAGCCCCAACAAGGACTGGAATCAGCTTGCCTTGCTGTCGCCTACCTGATGGTGGTCGGAACAATGACGGGGAGGTTGGGGTTCGCTGGTGACGAGGAGGCCGTGGCGGAGGAGTTTTGGGAGGTGGTCGAGGAGGTGGCTAGAGACACGGACATGCTCGGGCGAGTTTGGGGAAAGCTTCCTCGGGTTGAGAGGGTTGGTTAGGTGGGTCGAGGGGCGCACTAGCCGGATATGGACCGGAGCTCCGAGGCGGAGGGGCCTCGGTCGATCTCGAGCACCGGGGCTCTGCTGGGGTGCTGGGGTGGCTAGGGAGGTACTAGTGATCGTGGTGAAGCTATCTGAGGGGTGCTGGAGCGACGGGGAGGGCTATTTATAGGCCCGCGACGGTGAGCCGATTCGGGAGCACCGATGACTCACCGTGGCGCGCATGGGGGTGCAGGGAGGAGCTGTGGTCGAAACCACGGTCTCAGAACGTAGTTTTGGACTGCCAGAACCATCTGCAACAGAGGGAGAGAGAGAGGAGTTGAGCATCCGTGGTCGTGTAACCTTAGCCGGTTCTGATGCCCACGGGCACGCGTCGCACGAGCTCTAGCGCGGGAGAGGAGGTTGTCAGGGAAGAGGTTGGACACCTCGGGGGAGACTGGAACTGGCCGAGAACGTCGCCCCACCTCGATGTCTTCCTGTAGCGCGCCAAGAGCGCAATTTTGGCATGCCACGGCATGCTGGTGCACTCTGAGGCACTTTGGACGTGTCTAGCATGTCCTGGCACTGGCTGGGAGTGTGGCTAGCCGTTTGGGTCTTGTGGGAGCTACGGCTGGTCAAGGGAGACAAGAAATACTAGTGCTGTCAGCCTTGAACTGAAATCTAAATTAGGGTTTTTGGACTTTCCTCTTTGAACCAGTGACGGGCCAGTTGACTTGGGTTAGACACAGATGCTGGCCACCTAATCTATGAGTTTGAAGCAAAGGTGTTTGGTTTAGTTGTGGCTAAGGTGGCTTTTCCTATCTGTCAGAAGGTGTTCGACAGTGGTTTAAGGGGGTTGCACCCCACCACTAGTGGTGCAACTTAACAGGTTTGGGTTTGGTGGTAAATCATGGGGTTTCACCAAGTTTGAGCTCCAATGGACAAGTTTAGATTCGTAAACTTGAAAACACTCCAATATGACCAGATTTGTCCCTTCCAAAGCGAGTGTGGGCAAACTAAGTCCCACAAATCCCATTTTTGGTGAGGAACCCTCATTTGAGGTATTAGGCACTCCTACAAAGTTCCAGCATGATTGGATAAACTTTGCTATGTAGAGTTGATCTAGCTTGATTCTGGACATAATGGGTTGTTGGGTTATTTGGGGTCCTTATTCACCCTTGATCAAGGTGAAACTTCATGTGGACACGAAATATGGCTTAGGGATCTCTCTGGAATTTTCTACGAATTTATTGAGATGGAAATATTTCAAAAGGTCAAACAGACACAAATAGCTTTCATGGCTTTATTGAATAATTATAATATAAAATAGGGTTTAAAATCCTATGTATGGAAAATATATGTCCTTCTCATCATCTCTGAATTTAATCAGATATTTCTAAGTCAGAAAAGTATTTTTCCAAGTAGGAATACCAAGTCTGGTCTCAGAAATGGACATTTTAGTTAATTAGGAAAATAATTAAAAAATTAATCATCTTTGTGTTTTTGAAATACAAAGATAGTTTAGAAATCATATCACCAACTCCGAGTAGAAGCAATACTTGCTATCTAGGGCTTGTAGTGCAACTCAAGGTAGGGTTTTACCTTGACCAGAAATAAGTAAAAGGTTTTTGGAAATCAATGATATAATGTAGCGACCCGACTCAAGACGAGTCAAGCCTCTGTGTATCTGTGCCATCCCTAGATCAGTATGCTGGCACACACAGTACATCAATGTATATATCAAAGTGCAATCACATGTAAAATAGCGTAAAACTAATATATACCGTAAATATCTCAGCGGAAGTGGTCAAGGGAGTGGAGTCCCAATAAACACCAACGACAAGTTGAGTGTAGACCGTAACCCTGAATCGTACTCTTACTCGTCGAAGAAATATATCTGCAACATACGACGTTGCAGCCGTGTAGGTCAGCATATTGAATATGCAGGCAAGTCACATAAGAGAGGGGTAAAGTCATAATCAACTATCTCTACATGCATATTTGATCGGTGGAGCTAAGTTTTGCATAAAGCCAGTTTTATCCTACAACAAGAGGGGTTGAAAGCAAAATGTTACTACAAGGTTTGTTATTAACGAGATGGTTCCGATAACCAGTTCTCGTACCCGAGTTGTCAATAATTCCCGCATCAAATATATTTCATGGTGTTGAGAAAATCCAGATAACTTCAGTTCCTTTGGCTCAAGTCGTCCATGACCGTGGACACGGCTAATCAATTAGGTTTGAGTACTCTGCAGAGTTTTGCACACGTTCCCCACAAGATTTGATCGCCTCCATGTATGTCCTCGCACTTCAGGGTGTTTGAAGACCGGATGATCAAAACATGGTCTTTCAACGGGTCCCTCTGAATCCCTGTCGGTGCCCATCCATTCCTACCATTCGTCTATATCTGCTAGCACCGCCTGTCCAGAGTCGCCGCATTGTCCAACCAAGCTAGAGCCCATAATGACTTGTGGCTGTGCAGGTAAGCCTTGGGTCTTGAAAATATCCGTCCGTCTCTTTGAGCCTGGTTGAAGCTTTCCGCAGGATGACATGGCCTCTCCAGCATCCCGGGCATCCACTGGGTTTTCCAGGGAGCCGATCAACCGTCCTTCACCCAGTGTTGCAATGCGTCCGAGGTCTTGAAAGTCTTGTCTTAACAGGTCTTGATTATTATATCAACCTCGCATCACTCATGGTATACACTCAACCGATAACCCGTCTACTCAAGCATAGCATTAAGAAATTGTCGTCCCGGGCCAAGTATCGGGGTTGTTGTGTTCCTACCACATGATACTACAACTATACTAAAGTTTCCAAGTACCTAGGCTGCACGCAATTTGGGCAAAGAAGGTGATCTACCATGCATCGAAAACATAGGTGATAGTATGATCAAAGTGACTTGCCTGTGATGTTGACGAAGAAGAATTTCTCGAGAAAATAACTTGATAGACTACTCGTCACTCTCCGATGGAATCTATATAACAAACATATCATTCACATAAGCACTCATTCTAGCAATCATTCTAACAATCAAAACAAAAGAGAGAGCGAATAAGAATCCGAAAGAAACTTCAAATAAGACTAGGGAATCTTCTACTACATCAAACACTGAATAGTTTTGTCTAACAGAAAATAATAACAAAGAACTAAGTTATAAGTTTAACTAAGATAAAAGAAAGTGTTTTTCACAAAACCTTTGAAAGTATTCCCAAACGGGATTTGAAACAACGGTGAAAACAATAGCGCGTTACTACGGAGCTAGAATTGTTTTCATGAAAACAAATAAATATAAAATAAAAACTTGTTGTGAAACTACTGTTAACTAACATAAACAAAACAATAATAATCTTTCTGAAATAATAAAGAAAATATTTTAAAACAAAAGTAGAAAATGAATTAGCCGAAATCCTAAAAGCGGTGAAACAGAAATTGTTTCACATGAAATAATGAGTTAAGATACTCAAACAAATCTGAAATTTTTACCACTTATAACTAGGATCACTAGTGATCAGTACCAAAAGGAATCAAATTCAAAGCTATGTTTAAACTCCTGGAATAAACAAAACAAGGTTTAAACTAAATCTGATCTAACTTATATTTGAAAAATTCAAACATAGACAAACTATATGTTTTTACAAATTACAGGAAATTTGTGAGCTACTGGAAAACGAATCACTATCATTGGAATTCGGGATAAAAAGTTGTGGCCAAAACAAGATTGAAAGTTGCTGTTTTTGTAATTTTGACAGAAAAACTGCAGCTATCTAGTACTAAAAGGAGGAGTATACGTGGCAAGTTTCTATTGGCTGTGTAGGGTGTTTGATGAATGGCTTCGGGCAAACGGCCGAAGGTTAGCAGGGTTCGCTGGTTATAACTTAAGTGATAAAATAACCCACTGGTTTTCTGAGATAAACCGAAGAGTTACCTAGTGATCTAATCTACACCCTATATACAAGATCTAACGGCTAAAAACAACAGGACATGAAATACAGAGAGAGAGGGAGATAGTACCGGCTGGCAGTGGGTTGCACCGGCGAGGGCGTTGCCGGCGAGGTGGGGAGGGGGACTCCGGGCGGCGGGGGAGATGGGAGGCGGCGGCGGGGTCCTCCTCCGCGGGGGGGGGGAGGGGAGAGACGCTCGGGGGAGAGGGGGTTGCTCCCAGGGCGACCGAAGGTGGTGCAGTAGGTTTGTTGCTGCTGCACCGGCGGCAGGAGTGGCGAGGCGGCGAGGGGATAGGGGAGGCGGTGGCGGGGGTGGGAACGGGGTGGCTAGGGGGCGGCGGTGGAGGGGGCCGAAGGTGGGGTGCAGGGGTGGGGTGACGGGGCTCTCCTGCGGGGTGGCCGAGGTGGGCAGCGGGGCTGCTGCTGCTGCTCCGGCGAGCGACAGTGGCGAGGGGCGGGGCGGCTAGGTTAGGACGGGAACGGGGGTCGCGGCGGTGGAGGGCTTTATATAGGCCATGGGGGAGGGGTACTAAGGAAGAGAGAGGGAGAAACGGGGTGGATCCCGTGGTTCTGGGAGGAGTCGGTCTCGGGAGTACTTTGGGAAAGAGAGGGAGGAGGGAGATGGAAGGTGATAGCCGACGTGGGGGGGAAGCATCGGCCAGGGGGCCACAGGCAGTGCAAGGGGGAGGTGAGGGAAAGGGGCGGTGGCCGATATTAAGGGATCTGGGGATCCCTAGGAGTGGGATTCGGCCCAGTAAGAAAAACGCTCGGGGCGGCGGCGGTTAAGGAAAGAAAAAAAAACTTTTCCTTTTTTTAAACCTTTCCGAAAGAGAAAAATAAAAGCTAAATAAAGGGAAATAAATAAAATATTTATATATGGTATTATATATAAAAAAAATCAGAAAAAGAATCTCTACCCGAATAACATTTTTTTAAAGCCAAAATAAAAACTTGAAAAAAATGTTTTTTTCAGAAATTCCCAAATTTGCTTTAATTCTTTTTGCAATTATTTTTGCAAAAGAACTTTGGGTTTTCTTGGCTCCAACATTTTTAAAATTTTCCTCCGCTCTCTCTCTTGCGTGCAAGAGAGTTTTCTCCGGACATTTCTCACGCGATGGAAATGCAAAACAAAAGACGAAAGAATTTCCCGGCATTTCTTGCGCGAAGAAAACGAATGGAAATTCAAATGCAAACACCTCCGTTCAAATTCTTTATAGTTGAAGAAGTCATGTCATCTTCTCTCTTTGTTTTTAAAGCTTTAATTTGAATTCACCGGAGAAGGGGAAAGTCATTTAATTCCCTCTCTTTCAAAAGTTTCGAAAAGTTTCAAATTTCACACAAGTTTCAATCACTGAGGAAACAAACAAACAATCAATCTAATAATTATATTAACATTCCAAAATTTATAATTTTGGTATGTTACAAACTACCACACTTAAAATGAATCTCGTCCTCGAGATTTGAAGAGGCTAGAAAGAAAGGTTAGGGTTTGGGGGTATTCTAACAAATCCAATCTCCGGCAAAGCGGGATGCTACCTCACTTAAAATGAGAGATACTGGTCCCTTAAGTTTTTAACAATCCTCTGGGGTTTTGGCAACTGACATCGCACAGTCATCATATTAAATCCTTTGGTGATGCTCTCCCGTTATATTCATAACGTTTTCCATCAAAATCGAGTGCTCTTCTGTGGATATAATCTTCTTCCGTTACTGGGTCTTCTTTAACTCACAGTCTCGTGATCAATTCTAAATAACCTATCGGTGATTCTCATGGTGGTCTACCATTTGTGGTTATCCTGCAGAGAGAGGGTTCTTGTCTTCATCCTCACCGTAAAATTTCCTACGCGTGACAACAAGTGCCTTGTACATGGGCTTTTCTTATACCATTCTAAGGCTTAAACAAAAGCTTCAAAGAACGTTGTCTCTCTATATGTGTAAGTCTCTCAGATTTACCATTCCGAATAGCAAGAGAATGATAATAGTAAGTCATCATGGTGGCCAAGCCATGTCGCACTGAAATCATTACCTTGTATAAGGCTTAGTGAATCTCGTATTCTAACACTTGGGCATCCTCACAAGAATTGCAGAATATCTCTTGTCCACGAACGAAGTTTGGGTAATCCATTGGTTCTGCAAGCTCAACAAAACATCTATCGTATCTTCACAACTCTCGGGTTTTCGTATGCTCCTAAGAAAACGTTTGTTGATCCATCATAGCTTCTTCGATAAATCATA
Organism: Hordeum vulgare subsp. vulgare; assembly: GCF_904849725.1. Classification (NCBI taxonomy): domain Eukaryota; kingdom Viridiplantae; phylum Streptophyta; class Magnoliopsida; order Poales; family Poaceae; genus Hordeum; species Hordeum vulgare. Next base: position 118,679,198 of record NC_058518.1, read on the forward strand.
TCCATTTCATAATCAATCCATTATTACATCCTTAATTTCTTATCAAAAACTCCAATTCAAAACTACTCTATTACAAATGCTGCCATCCACATGGTTCGGTATGGTCGAGCATTTCTGCCAACTTTATTCATGTGCCTCTCTTGGAGGTACTTTAGTTCCACTCGAACTTTCCAATGTGCTCCTTGAAATCATCCATCTTTTGCTTTATCATGGTGGCCATTAGCTTCATCTCCATCATCTCCGCACGTACCTCACTCAGGTATTCCTGGGTATGACGGAGTCTTGCTTCAAGTATTTCTCTGATCTGACGTATGGCTTCCATGGTAGCTTCACGAACAGCATCAAAGAAAGTTGCTCGTGGTACACGTGAAATGAAGAAGTATTGCCCCATAGTCTTTGGACAAACTCCTTTCACATGGTGGAGGTGTACTTCCACATACCAAAGTTCTACTCCACTTTCCATGAATGGGTAGCCTTTGTAGACTGCATCTCCTTCAAGATGAATGTGCTTCATCATGTCCTTCAGGATTTTCGGTTAATCATGATCACTGGTCAGGGTCATGATCGTTTCTGGGCCCTTGAGGTATGACTCGTAGAGAGTTGTCATCTCCAGGTGTCAGTAAATAGGTACTCAGAGGAATGTATGTGTCTCCTTGGTAATCATGGTACAGTCCTACTCAATGGATCCTGTGGGTTTACCGATTACTAAAACACTTAAATGAATTATACTCATGCCTGCATAGACCATATTTTCTCATATCCTCATAATTGTTCAGAGACCTTTGCTCGTAGAGAAACAACGCATACATTTTCAACATAGACAATCATGAGACAATAATTTCCATTTATTCATGATGTTATTACAATCTCAGGGACTTCTGTTACAAAAATTTCACTCCATGGTCTCATGAAAAACAAGAGTGCTTCAGATTACACTTATTGCCATGGTCAAAACTTAACTACTCCATTCTAGCTTTCTTCCTTTGCGTACAATCGCTAGCAAAATGTCCTGCTTCCCGGCAACGAAAGCAAATGAGTTCTCACAAGTCTCGAGGCTTCTTAGCTTCTGCTTTTGCTCCTTGGATTCCCGGCTTCCTTCCTGAGCACATGTACTTGTGGTGGCCAAATTTCATACACTTGGAACATCTAACATGACTCAGGTCTGTGTCTGCAGAGATTTGGTTCTTCCGAGGGTATTTTTTCTTCTTTCCGGACTCCTTTATTTTGGCCAGTTCTTCTATTTCAAGTGGATCAAACTCCACTTCTTCCATCGGGAAGTCTCCCAGATACTCTTGGCTTCTCTTCGTGCAGTCCTGTGAATAATGTCCTTCTTCTCCACATGAGTAGCACGCATTGGAGAAAAATTGGGTCAGACCTTGTCCATCAGGATCTTCAATATATTCGTTCATCACAGGTTCTTCTAGAATCTTCTTCTTCAGGGTTTCCTTCATTGCATATTTCTGCTTCTTGACAACTTGTTGCACCTTGGGGTAAATGTGACACTGAGCTGGGTAGTGGGTGGTTCCTTCACACAAGAAACAAGTCACCTGACTACTTGGGCACTCCTCAGCTGGGTGATTTTCATCACAATGAGTGCACCCATCCTTGTGTTCTTCCTGGGTGTGTCCTATTTCTCCACAGATCTTGCATGCACAAGTCTTCTTCTTCGGGTTATCATAGCACTTCTGAATGAGAAGGGATCTTAACAGAGTCTTCTTGAATTCTTCCCAACTTTCTGCTCCACTAAATCCTTGTATGGCATGGTGCATTTTCCACCAGATTGCAGCACTTTGGGTAAAGTACTGGAGAGCGTGTACCACTTCATACTTCCTTGAGATCAAGTTACTCCCGAGGTGGTTCTCCATGTTCTGAATCCATATCTCAGCTTCCAACTGGGTCATTGGTCCAGAGACTACAAGTCCAGCTTCATACTCCATCTGGTAGGGTTGAGGTTTTGGAGATGAGACGGGTAAGAGAGGGAGGGAGATACACACAATACAAACAATATTTTTGAGAATAGGTTTTTGTTGTGGCCGTCGGAAAACACACACCAAATACGGCTCACAAAACATAGTATCTAACATGGGTATATAACAGGGGTTTGGACTTCTAATGGTCATATAAGTATTCAAACGCTTCAGGGTCTTCGAATTCTTCGGGTCTTGAGAGTCTTCGATGGGTGCAGCTTCAACTCTTCAAATGCATGATGAAATCCTCTTTACTTTGAAGAGAGACTAAGTTGATCCTTCATGTCCTCAAAGGGGTAAGGGTATTGTCTAACTATTTGAGGTGAGAGAGAACATTTGATGAAATCAGAATAGATGAGAAGTAAAAGGTGTTCTTGAAAATAATTTTTTTTGAGAGATACTATCCTAAGAAATTTCCAGTTTCTAGGGTCACGTCCTAAAGTCAACATGTGCTCTGATACCATTTCTGTAGCGACCCGACTCAAGACGAGTCAAGCCTGTGTGTATCTGTGCCATCCCTGGATGAGTATGCTCGCACACACAGTACATCAATGTATATATCAAAGTGCAATCACATGTAAAATAGCGTAAAACTGATATATACCGTAAATATCTCAGCGGAAGCGGTCAAGGGAGTGGAGTCCCAATAAACACCAACGGCAAGTTGAGTGTAGACCGTAACCCTGAATCGTACTCTTACTCATCGAAGAAAAATATCTGCAACATAAGACGTTGCAGCCGTGTAGGTCAGCATATTGAATATGCCGGCAAGTCACATAAGAGAGGGGTAAAGTCATAATCAACTATCTCTACATGCATATTTGGTCGGTGGAGCTAAGTTTTGCATAAAGCCAGTTTTATCCTACAACAAGAGGGGTTGAAAGCAAAATGTTACTACAAGGTTTGTTATTAACGAGATGGTTCCGCCAACCAGTTCTCGTACACGAGTTGTCAATAATTCCCGCATCAAATATATTTAATGGTGTTGAGAAAATCCAGATAACTTCAGTTCCTTTGGCTCAAGTCGTCCATGACCGTGGACACGGCTAATCGATTAGGTTTGAGTACTCTGCAGAGTTTTGCACACGTTCCCCACAAGATTTGATCGCCTCCGTGTATGTCCTCGCACTTCAGGGTGTTTGAAGACCGGATGATCAAAACATGGTCTTTCAACGGGTCCCTCTAAATCCCTGTCGGCGCCCATCCATTCCTACCGTTCGTCTACATCTGCTAGCACCGCCTATCCAGAGTCGCCGCGTTGTCCAACCAAGCCAGAGCCCATGATGACTTTTGGCTGTGCAGGTAAGCCTTGGGTCTTGAAAATATCCATCCGTCTCTTTGAGCCTAGGTGAAGCTTTCCGCAGGATGACATGGCTCTCCAGCATCCCGGGCATCCACTGGGTTGTCCAGGGAGCCGATCAACCGTCCTTCACCCAGTGTTGCATTGCGTCCGAGGTCTTGAAAGTCTTGTCTTAACAGGTCTTGATTATTATATCAACCTCGCATCACTCGTGGTATATACTCAACCGATAACCCGTCTACTCAAGCATAGCATTAAGAAATTGTCGTCCCGGGCCAAGTATCGGGGTTGTTGTGTTCCTACCACATGATACTAAAACTATACTATAGTATCCAAGTACGTAGGCAGCATGCAATTTGGGCAAAGAAGGTGATCTACCATGCATCGAAAACATAGGTCATAGTATGATCAAAGTGACTTGCTTTGATGTTGACGAAGAAGAATTTCTCGAGAAAATAACTTGATAGACTACTCGTCACTCTCCGATGGAATCTATATAACAAACATATCATTCACATAAGCACTCATTCTAGCAATCATTCTAACAATCAAAACAAAAGCGAGAGCGAATAAGAATCCGAAAGAAACTTCAAATAAGACTAGGGAATCTTCTACCACGTCAAACACTAAATAGGTTTGTCTAACAGAAAATAATAACAAAGAACTAAGTTATAAGTTTAACTAAGATAAAATAAAGTGTTTTTCACAAAACCTTTGAAAGTATTCCCCAACGGGATTTGAAACAACGGTGAAAACAATTGCGCGTTACTACAGAGCTATAATTGTTTTCATGAAAACAAATAAATATAAAATAAAAACTTGTTGCAAAACTACTGTTAACTAACATAAACAAAACAATAATAATCTTTCTGAAATAATAAAGAAAATATTTTAAAACAAAAGTAGAAAATGAATTAGCCGAAATCCTAAAAGCGGTGAAACAGAAATTGTTTCACATGAAATAATGAGTTAAGATACTCAAACAAATCTGAAATTTTTACCACTTATAAATAGGATCACTAGTGATCAGTATCAAAAGGAATCAAATTCAAAGCTATTTTTAAACTCCTGGAATAAGCAAAACAAGGTTTAAACTTAATCTGATCTAACAAATTATATGTTTTTAGAAACTACAGGAAATTTGTGAGCTACTGGAAAAAGAATCACTATCATTGGACTTAGGGATAAAAAGTTGTGGCCAAAACAAGATTGAAAGTTGTTGTTTTTGTAATTTTGATAGAAAAACTGCAGCTATCTAGTACTAAAAGGAGGAGTATACGTGGCAAGTTTCTATTGGCTGTGTAGGGTGTTTGATGAATGGCTTCGGGCAAACGGCCGAAGGTTAGCAGGGTTCGCTGGTTATAACTTAAGTGACAAAATAACCCACTGGTTTTCTGAGATAAGCCGAAGAGTTACCTAGTGATCTAATCTACACCCTATATACAAGATCTAACGGCTGAAAACAACAGGACATGAAATACAGAGAGAGAGGGAGATAGTACCGGCTGGCAGTGGGTTGCACCGGCGAGGGCGTTGCCGGCGAGGTGGGGAGGGGGACTCCGTGCGGTGAGGGAGATGGGAGGCGGCGGCGGGGTCCTCCTCTGCGGGGGGGGGGGGAGACGCTCGGGGGAGAGGGGGTGGCTCCCAGGGCGACCGAAGGTGGTGCAGTAGCTTTGCTGCTGCTGCACCGGCTGCAGCAGTGGCGAGGCGGCGAGGGGAGAGGGGAGGCAGCGGCGGGGGTGGGAACAGGGTGGCAAGGGGGCGGCGGTGGAGGGGGCCGAAGGTGGGGTGCAGGGATGGGGTGACGGGGCGCTCCTACGGGGTGGCCGAGGTGGGCAGTGGGGCTGCTGCTCCGGCGAGCGGCAGTGGCGAGGGGCGGCGCGGCTAGGTTAGGACGGGAACGGGGTCGCGGCGGTGGAGGGCTTTATATAGGCCATGGGGGAGGGGTACTAAGGAAGGGAGAGGGAGAAATGGGGTGGATCCCGTGGTTCTGGGAGGAGTCGGTCTCGGGAGTACTTTGGGAAAGAGAGGGAGGAGGGAGATGGAAGGTGATGGCCGACGTGGGGGGGGAGGCATCGGCCAGGGGGCCACAGGCAGTGGGAGGGGGAGGTGAGGGAAAGGGGCGGTGGCCGATATTAAGGGATCTGGGGATCCCTCGGAGTGGGATTCTGCCTAGTAAGAAAAACGCTCGGGGCGGCGGCGGTTAAGGAAAGAAAAAAAAAACTTTTCCTTTTTTTTAAACCTTTCCGAAACAGAAAAATAAAAGCTAAATAAAGGGAAATAAATAAAATATTTATATATGGTATTATATATAAAATAAATCAGAAAAAGAATCTCTACCCGAATAACCTTTTTTTTAAAGCCAAAATAAAAACTTGAAAAAAATGTTTTTTTTTAGAAATTCCCAAATTTGCTTTATTTCTTTTTGCAATTATTTTTGCAAAAGAACTTTGGGTTTTCTTGGCTCCAACATTTCAAAAATTCCCGTATATTGGAGGGTCACTTTCCTCCGCTCTCTCTCTTGCGTGCAAGAGAGTTTTCTCCGGACATTTCTCGCGCGATGGAAATGCAAAACAAAAGACGAAAGAATTTCCCGGCATTTCTTGCGCGAAGCAAACGAATGGAAATTCAAATGCAAACACCTCCGTTCAAATTCTTTATAGTTGAAGAAGTCATGTCATCTTCTCTCTTTGCTTTTGAAAGCTTTAATTTGAATTCACCAGAGAAGGGGAAAGTCATTTTATTCCCTCTCTTTCAAAAGTTCCGAAAAGTTTCAAATTTCACACAAGTTTCAATCACTCAGCAAACAAACAAACAATCAATCAAATAATTATATTAACATTCCAAAATTTATAATTTTGGGATGTTACATATAAAAATAGGTTTTATCCTCACATGATCAATCAAAAAAGCATACAATGTCAATCATGGCACTCACAACATTAGTCTTGAAAAAGTTTTAACAAGCTCAGAATTTCACAATACAGATAAGTGAACCAAAAACAGGGTGTGACAGACCTATCCCCCTTACAAGAAACTCGTCCCCGAGATTCCTAATATAGCTACTAAAAAGGTCTGGAAACTCAGATCGGAGACAGTCTTCACGTTCCCATGTAGCTTCGGCTTCGGTGTGGTTGCTCCATTGAACCTTGAAATACTTGATAGTGCGGCTTCTGGTGCAACTCTCAGCTTCGTCCAGAATGTAGATCGGCCTCTCGCGGTAGGTGAGATCAGGCTGAAGGTCAACGGCCTAGTGGTCAATGTCCTCGTAAAGATCAGGATGACTTGGCGCTTGAAGACACTTCCGAAGTTGTGAAACATGGAAGACGTTGTGCCGACCCGAAAGTTCCAACTGATAAGCAACCTCTTCACGCCTCGCCGTGATCTTAAATGGTCCAATGAACCTTGGAGCGAGTTTCTGCTACTGCAACAAAAGACCTTCAAATGGCGGCAGAAACGTGCTGAGAGCACTAGGAATCCTTCTGCTACAGCTACACCTTAAGGGATTTCCTAGGCAAATATGCAAAGGATTTCCCCCGTGGACTTGGATCCTTGCGTTGGTGTTCGCTCGAAGCGGAAAGGGTGATGTAGCGCAGCGGTGGTAAGTATTTCCCTCAGTTTGAGAACCAAGGTATCGATCCAGTGAAGGAGTATCTCAAGTGCATGCACAAACACAAAAATCTTGCTCCCAATGCTATGAAGGGGTTGTCAATCCCTTATAGATTGTTCGCCAAGTGAGAACTGAAAGCAACAAAGTAACAAAGCAAAGTAAAAGCGAAAGCGGAAACGATAGGTGTGAATAGACCCGGGGGCCATAGTGTTCACTAGTGGCTTCTCTCATGAAAGCAAGTAGCCGGTGGGTGAACAAATTACTGTCGAGAAATTGATAGAACCACGCAAAGTCGTGACGTCATCTATGGCAATGATTATATCTATAGGCATCACGTCCAAAACAAGTAGACCGATACTTTCTGCATCTACTACTATTACTCCACACGTCGACCACTATCCAGCATGCATCTAGTGTATTAAGTCCAAAAGAACATAGTAACGCCTTAAGCAAGATGACATGATGTAGATGGACAATCTCATATCTACGACAAAGCCCACCTTGTTACCCTTGATGGAAACTACACAATGTGTGCCTTGCTGCCCCTACTGTCACTTGGAAAGGTCACCACATCGTAAGAACCCAAAACCAAGCACTTCTCCCATTGCAAGAATCATAGATCTAGTTGGCCAAATGAAACCCAAGACTCGGAGAGACTTACAAGCATATCAAATCATGCATATAAGAAATCAGCAAAGACTCAAATATATATCATAGATAATCTGACCACAAATACATAATTCATCGGATCTCGAAAACACACCGCCAAAGAGGATTACATCGGATAGATCTCCATGAAGATCATGGAGAACTTTGTATTGAAGATCTAAGAGAGAGAAGAAGCCATCTAGCTACTAACTACGGACCCGTAGGTCTGAAGTGAACTACTCACGAGTCATTGGAGGGGCGATGATGTTGATGTAGAAGCCCTCCAACTCCAAAGTCCCCTCCGGCAGGGGTACCAGGAAGGGTCTCCAAATGAGATCTCGCAGAAACGGAAGCTTGCGGCGGTGCGAAAGTATTTTCGTGGATCCCTTGATTTTTTCTGTATTTTAGGGAATATATAGGCGAAGGAGCTAGGTCACGGGGGCGCCAGGGAAGCCACAAGCCTGCCAGCCTCTACCCCCTGGTGGCGGATAGGGGCCTTGTGGGCTCCCTGTAGCTCTCCTGGCTTGGCCCACAAGCTCCCTGATCTTCTTCCGTTCGGAAAAATTTATTTCGGGGATCTTATTCCGTTTGGACTCCATTCCAAAATCAGATATGAAAAGAGCCAAAAACACAAAAAAACAGGAACTGGCACTTGGCACTGAATTAATAAGTTAGTGTCAAAAAATATATAAAAGGTACATAAAACATCCAAGGAAGACAAGATAAGAGCATGAAACCATCAAAAATTATAGATACGTTTGAGACGTATCAAGCATCCCCAAGCTTAACTCCTCCTCGTCCTCGAGTAGGGAAGTGATAAAGAATGAATTTTTGATGCTTTCATGCTACCTAGCATAGATGTCCTTTGTAACTCCTCTTATGCAACGTGAATGTTCAAATCCATTAGATTCAAAACAATAGTTTGCTATTGACATGGAAACAATAATAATTCAAGCAAACTAGCAAGGTAATCATGAACTTTCAAAATAACAAGGCCAAAAGAAAGTTATCCCTACAAAAGCATATAGTCTGGCTATGCTCCATCATCATTGCACAACGAATTTAAATCATGCACAACCCCGGTATTGGCCAAGTAATTGTTTCACACCTTTACTTTCTCAAACCTTTTCAACTCTCACGCAATACATGAGCGTTAGCCATGGTTTTAGCACTATAAGTGGTGTGGAGTGTGGTGGAGGTTGCAAGACAAAATAAGGAGAAGATTATCACATTAACTAGGCATATCAATGAGCCGTGGAGATGCTCATCAATAGATATCAATGTGGATGAGTAGGGATTGCCATACAAATGATGCACTAGAGCTAAGATATCAATGTGAAAGCTCTTAAAGAAAACTAGTGGGTGTGCATCCAACTTACTTGCTCACGAAGACCTAAGGAAATTTTGGGGAAGCCTATCATTGGAATATACAAGCCAAGTTACATAATGAAAATTTCCCACTAGCTATATGGTGGTGACAAAACGAGAGACTCTCAATCATGAAGATCATGGTGCTTAATATGCACAAGTGTGGAAAGGTGGTAGCATTGTCCCTTCTCTCTTTTTATCTCATTTTTATTATATTTTTTTTGGTGGGTTCTTTGGCCTCTTTTTTTTGGTGGGCATCTTTGGCCTCTTTTATTTCCTCACATGGGACAATGCTCCATCAATGATGATCATCACACTTTCAACTCAAAACTAGAGAAACGATGACTCTATATGGAATGCCTTCGGTAGTGTAGCATGACAATGATCTAGCATGGCATAGACATTAATGGAAACATCATGCTAGCTATCTTACGATCATGCAATGGAAATGTAGAAGTGGTGGCACATGTCATGGTGGTATTTGCATGTCAATATATCTCGGAATGACTTTGAAAAAGCCATAGTAGGTAGGTATGGTGGCTGTTTTGAGGGAGGCTAATGGTGGGTTTTGTGCACCGGCGAAAGTTGCACGGCACTAAGAAGATAGTGATGGTGGAAGGTGAAAGTGCATCTAAACCATGGACTAAAGATTAGTCATGAAGAAATCATATACTTGTTCCAAAAGTTTTATTAGTAATCGAAACAAGGCATTTAACGCATACTCCTAGGGGAAGGGTTGGTAGGTATAAACCATCGCACAATCCCGACCGGCACGCAAAGGATGACAATCAATAGACTAATCATGCTCAGATTTCATCACATAGTGGCTCACCATACGTGCATGCTACGGGAATCACTAACTTCAACACAAGTATTTCTAGATCCACAACGCCTTACTAGCATGACTTCAATATTACCAAAAGCACAACTCAAAACTAATTGAGATGAATCAAACTTCTCTAACTATTCAATGCACATGAAGGTGGAAGTTTTTGTATCCCTTTGGATAACCACTCATTTTGAGAATACTTTCAAAGAATAGATCAACTACCAAGCCACGCACCACTGTGCTCTAAAAGATATAAGTTAAGCACAAAGAGCAAAAGTATCTAGCTCAAAAGATATAAGTGAAGCACATGTGAGCTGAATTGTCTACCAAAGGATATAAGTGAAGCTCAGCAAAATCACTATGAGTGCATGTCTCTCTCTCAAGGTGTGCAGCAAGGATGATTGTGACACAACAACAAAATAAAAGACTCCTACGATACCAGACGCTCCAAGAAAAAACACATAACATGTGGTGAATAAAAATATAGCCCCAAGTAACGTTACCCACGGATTAAAGACGAGAGAGGGGATGCCTTCCCAGGGCATCCCCAAGCTTAGGCTTTTACGACATCCTTTAATATCTTGGGGTGCCTTGGGAATCCCCAAGCTTGAGCTCTTGCCACTCTTTATCTCTTTGTCCATAAGAACTTCACCCAAAACATGAAAACTTCACAACACGAAACATAAACAGAAACTCATGATAACATTAGTATGAGAAAGCAAACCACCACTTCCTTAGGTACTGTAGCAAACTTAAATTCTACTTACGCTGATGTTGGGTTACTGTATTTTCAATCTTCCATGGCTAATACCCCCCGATACTATCCATAGTTTCATCAAAATAAGCAACCAACACAACAAAAACAGAATCTGTTAACAGCAGAGCAGTCTGTAGAAATCTGTATATTTCGTATACTTCTGGTACTTCAAAAATTCTGAAACATTACGGCAGTCTGAAGAATTTTCTTAAAAATCAGCATCAAAAAGAATCAACTCAAAATCTCTTACAGAAAAAACATGAAAATTATTTTCGTGAGCAGAAAGTTTCTGTCTTTTCCAGCATGACCAAACGATCATCCCCAAGACTAATCATAACGGTTTTCCTGGCACAAACGCAAGAGGAAACACAAAAAACACAATCATAACAGAATTATGAAAGTGTGGAAAACACAAAATAGAAAGAAAAAGGATACATTCATTGGGTTGCCTCCCAACAAGCGCTTTTGTTTAACGCCCTTAGCTAGGCGAAAGGTGATGGAATCACGTATAGTCATCTTTGGTGCTCAAACCATAAGTAGTGTGATCATTTATCATCTTAAGATCTTCATCTTTATTGGACGACTCACCACTAGCTTTAGGAACAAAAACAGACTTGGCGGTGTTTTGAGAGTGAGATTTGGAGTACTTTGCACAGCGGCAAAAGCGGAACCCAAGTTGGTTATGACATCTTCTAGTTTGCCAATTCTAGAAGAATCATTTACTATAAGTTCCTTCTCCCTTAAATTTTTCAAAAAATTTCCCACTTTGGATCCGTACTGAGTAATTTGATTGTGGATCTTTCTATCCAAACCCTCAATAAGTTTAACTGTGGCAATTTTGTTTTCAATAGCGTCAAGCCTTTGCATCACGTGTTCCAAGGTCAAGGTAGTTCCATTAACCATGAGCGGGGGTGAGCCTACCAAATTCATGATAGATCCATAGGAGTCAACAGTATGGCTCCCCAAAAAATTCCCACCTACAATGGTATCAAGGATGTACCTATTCCAAGGAGAAATCCCAACATAGAAACTACGAAGAAGGACGGTAGTGGATTGCTTACGAGTAGATCTACTTTGAGCATTGCAAATCCTGGATCCATACAATGGTATCAAGGATGTACCGATACTTTCTGCATCTATTACTATTACTCCACACGTCAACCGCTATCCAGCATGCATCTACTGTATTAAGTCCAAAGGAACAGAGTAACGCCTTAAGCAAGATGACGTGATCTAGATGGACAATCTCATATCTACGACAAAGCCCACCTTGTTACCCTTGATGGCAACTACACGATGTGTGCCTTGCTGCCCCTACTATCACTGGGAAAGGTCACCACATGGTAAGAACCCAAAACCAAGCACTTCTCCCATTGCAAGAATCATAGATCTAGTTGGCCAAACAAAACCCAAGACTCAGAGAGACTTACAAGGATATCAAATCATGCATATAAGAAATCAGCAAAGACTCAAAAATATATCTTAGATAATCTGATCACAAATCCACAATTCATTGGATCTCGAAAACACACCGCCAAAGAGGATTACATCGGATAGTTCTCCATGAAGATCATGGAGAACTTTGTATTGAAGATCCAAGAGAGAGAAGAAGCCATCTAGCTACTAACTACGGACCCGTAGGTCTGAAGTGAACTACTCACGAGTAATTGGAGGGGCGATGATGTTGATGTAGGAGCCCTCCAACTCCAAAGTCCCCTCCGGCAGGGTACCGGGAAGGGTCTCCAGATGAGATCTCACAGAAACGGAAGATTGCGGCAGCGGAAAACTATTTTCGTGGATCCCCTGATTTGTTTTCTGTATTTTAGGGAATACATAGGCGAAGGAGCTAGGTCAGGGGGCGCCAGGGAGGCCACAAGCCTGCCAGCCGCCGCCCCCTGGTGGCGGATAGGGGGCTTGTGGGCTCCCTGTAGCTCTCCTGGCTTGGCCCACAAGCCCCCTGATCTTCTTCCGTTCGGGAAAATTTTATTTCGGGGATTTTATTCCGTTTGGACTCCGTTCCAAAATCAGATCTGAACAGAGCCAAAAACACAGAAAAAACAGGAACTGGTACTTGGCACTGAATTAATAAGTTAGTCCCAAAAAAGATATAAAAGGTGCATAAAACATCCAAGGATGACAAGATAACAACATGAAACCATCAAAAATTATAGATACGTTTGACACGTATCAGTTTCCCTTTAACGTGGAAACGCTTGGTTCCCTTGAGAGGTGTGACGCGGACGTACACCAGGTCTCCAGGAATGAACTCCACATTTCTTCGGTGAGAGTCCGCATAACTCTTCTGTCGTGACTTGGCTACATTCAGATTTTCTCGGACCAGTTGCACCTTCTCTTCTGCCTTGTGCAAGACTTCCGGTCCGAAAATCAGCCCGTCACCGGTATCAGACCAGTTGAGCGGGGTGCAGCATTTTCGTCCGTACAATACTTAGAACGGGGCCACTTGGAGACTGGATTGGCAGCTGTTGTTGTATGAAAACTTAGCGAACGGCAGACAGTCTTCCCTTTTGGCTCCGTGCACCAAGACGCATGCGTGGAGCATATCTTCGAGTATCTGATTCACTCTTTCCGTTTGTCCGCCCGTTTGCGGGTGGAAAGCAGTGCTGAAAGAGAGCTTGGTTCCGAGGGCCTCTTGAAATTTTCTCCAAAACCTTGAGGTGAACTGCGTGCCTCGATCAGATACAATCTCCTTGGGAACTCCATGAAGGCTTACTATACGCTCAATATAGAGAGTAGCCAACTTGTTGCCGTCATAGGTGGTGTTGACAGGGATAAACTGGGCCACTTTGGTCAAGTGGTCGACAATAACCCATATGGAGTCAAGGCCCCTGCTAGACCTTGGTAAGCCGGTAACAAAGTCCATGCCTACCTTGTCCCACTTCCATTCCAGCACCTTGAGAGGTTGTAGCAGTCCTGTGGGTCGCTGATGCTCGGCCTTGACTTGCTGGCACACGTCGCACTTGGCAACATAACACGCTATTTCCCTCTTCATGCCATGCCACCAGAATCTTTCTCGGAGGTCTTGATACATCTTGGTTCCACCGGGGTGAATGGAGTAGGGTGTATCATGTGCTTCCCATAGGATTAAGTCCTTGAGTTCAGCCTTGTTGGGTACGCATAAACGCTTCCCAATCCACACCGCTCCTTGTTCATCCTCCAAGAGTCCTAGGGCCTTGCCTTCTTGAATCTTCTTCTTGATACCTTCAATGCTCTTATGACCCTCCTGGGCCTCCTTGATGTCGTCTACCAACATTGGTTTGACTTCGAGGTTATCTAGGAATCCATATTCCACTAGTTCCAACCCGAAGTTCTCCAATTCTTCATATAAGGCGGGCTGCCTTTTCTTAAGCATGACGTTCAAGGTGCTGGTCTTTCGGCTTAAGGCATCAGCCACTACATTAGCCTTACCTGGGTGATATTGAATGTTGAGGTCGTAGTCTTTGATTAACTCTAACCATCTTCGTTGCCTCATGTTCAATTCCATTTGGGTGAAGATATACTTCAGACTTTTGGGGTCAGTGTATATTTCACATTGCTTCCCCAGAAGGTAATGTCGCCATGTCATCAGAGCATGTACTATGACTGCCAATTCGAGATCATGGGTGGCATAGTTCTCCTCATGCGGGCGTAGTTGCCGTGACAAGTATGCCACGACTCTGCCATCCTGCATTAGAACCCCACCTAGTCCGGTCCTTGAGGCATCACAATATATCACAAACTCCTTGCTGATATTTGGAGTGACCAATACCGGGGCAGTGATTAGTCTCTTCTTCAACTCTTGGAAGCTTGCTTCACATTCCGGCGTCCATTCGAACTTCTTGGCTTTCTTGAAGAGCTGATTCATAGGTCACGCGATGCGGGAGAATCCTTCTACGAACTTGCGGTAATATCCTGCGAGTCCGAGGAAGCTTCTGACTTCCTTCACGTCAATTGGCGATTCCCAGTTGGTCACCGTGGTAATCTTAGAGGGATCAACTGTAATGCCCCAAGTGTAGGTCTTTCCCTTTTTGTAACCTTCCTTGTGGGGCCACCTTGTCAGAGATTGTGATGTTATTATTTTGTGCCATGATTCCATGTGTGTTCCCTAGTGCTTACTTCACTTGCATGCATGCACTACATATCATCCCTTGCCATGTCTTATGTTTGTACGTCAGGATCATGCTTGCATATGCTCTTACAAGGGGTGAGTAGTGGGGTGTTATATTTCATGTGATGTGTGCCTTGTGTGGAGTGTAGCATGTGTTAGCAAGTGCTCATTTAAATTTTTTCCCTTTCAAAACCAACCACCTTCTCCCCTCCCCTCTATTTTCCCCTATGAAAAAAATTCACCTCTTTCTTTCCTTTAAAAATAATGCCCATGTTTTAGCTAGAATTGTGGTGGATGAGAATGTAAGTTGCTGGTTTTGTATGGGTGTTTATAGGGGCATATATAATCACAAAACAGATCAAGATATTGCTGTTTTGTAAAATGTCTAAATGCTCCTAAATTCCTGTTCTGATTTTTATAAAGTAAGGTTTGGTTTTCCAAGTCCAGGGAGGTTCTTGTGTTTTTTTTTGTCAGGTGTTTACAACCTTGGGCATTTCTTTCTTCTCTTGTATTCCTGTTAAAAGGAAACTGCTTAGGGAGGGGTTCATTCTTTATATATCGCCAAGTTGGGCTGGTTCCCGCGCAAGGAGTGGCCCATCTACTCCCTCCCTCGCGAGTAGAGGCCCAGACCCGACGCTCCTTCCTCCTCTCACGCCGTGGCTTTCCGCTGCATTATTCCCGTCAGTCTGTGAGTGCGCCTCTTGACGCCGTGAGGGCGCCAACGTCGAGGGGGGCCCTTATAACCCGGGCGTCCGTGCCTCCCCCCTCCTCCTAGGGTTCCTCCTCTCCCCAGTCCGCCGCCGCCACCTCTTCTCCTTCCCATCTCTCACCTCCCGTCGGCAGAAGGGTTCCTGTAGGGGTAGACCGAGTGGTGCAGCTCCTCGCCGGCGGACGCCTCGCTCCCGCCTCCGATCGCCGCCGTCGCTATGTCCAGGAGCTCGGGGTGGATCCCCGCGATCCATTACCGGCACTAGGAGCCCCGGGGACCGACTACTCCGCCGGATCCGTCCACGTCTACGGCGAGTTCTCGGTGCTTCTTCCCCTGCAGCGGTTCTTCGGTTCAGGAACAGCTACGCCGACGTCCTTCTTCCTCTCCGGCGCTCTCCCGTCGCAGATCGGCGCCCCCTCTTCCGGTTCTAGGTGACGACCGCCCTCCTCCCTTCTCCATGATTTAGATGGCGTGGTAGAGGCGCTTCTCTGTTCCCAGGAGAGGGCGACAGGAAGTGTGTGTGTGCGTGGTGAGTAGCAGGGGTAGCTTGTTCGATGAGGGGTGGTTCAGGGTAGACGCGCAGGGGCTTTTCCCTCTCCCGCAGGCGTAGTAGAGGCCGGAACAGAGATGCAGCTCCGGTGACCTCCCTGTCACCGGATCGCAGGTGCAGGCCAGCGGGAAGAAGCGAGGCCATGTCAGGTTGCCTTAGTTCCCTCCTCTGTCAGTCGATGCGTCGTAGCACAGTGGTAGGTAGTGCGTTGTTCTTTCGTCAGGTGTAGGGATCGAATCCCAGTAGAATCATCCCCCCTTTTGTTTTCCTTTTCCTGTTTTATCAGCAGGGCAGAGCAGTTAGTAGTTCCTCTGCTTGGGTCCTCCTTTGCCGAGTACCTAGAGCCCAGCAGAGGGGTAGGAATGCGGTTTGCACTCCAGCAGGTCTGGGGTTCGACCCCAGCACCTCACCCTTTTGTCTGAACATTGTTTTCTTTCTAATTTTTTTCCTTCCTTGCTAGTTGGTAGCTAAACTTCCCTGTTATTTTGTATGTGGTATTTTTTCTATTCCTTGGCATTTAGTTTTCTCCTTTCCTGCTTAGTGTGTGCTTGTGATAGGATTGGTGTAGGTTGGTGATGGAGTGTGTGCATGGTGGCACACACACAAGGGGTGTTTTGTGCATAAGAGATTGTGTTTGTGTATGAACTTGCTATAATTGTGATGACTATGGTGGGTGCACCTTACTGAAGTGGAGCTAACCTTGTTAAGTGGGTGATGTGAGATGCCTTGACATTTGGTGTGTTGTGCCTTGAGGTGATAAGAGGCACTAGCTACTCTTGTATAGCCCCAAACCCTTGAACTTTGGTGTGGGCTAAGGGATCTTGTAGTCTTAGTTGTTTGCATTGGTTTAGTGGGGTGTGGGTGCCTCCCCCTCATCACATATTTTGATGTGGAGTGATGATCTAGTTGGCCAACTAAGATAGCATGTGAAGGTGGAGCTTACTAGATAAGATAGAGTAGAATGTGGTGGGGCTTGCTCCTTGAGTATGACTTGGTTACTAGGGTGAGCCTAGTAGTGCATGTGAGGGTGTGCACCATCACATGCCCATATGTGGGGGGTGCATACTCTCTTAGTAGCGTAGGTTTCCATTGTGTTGTGCTTGATCTAATAATATTGTGATATGGGTGTGGGTGTTGTTGGTGTGCATGACACAAACATGGGGTTCAAACCCCCATGTCACTTTGTCATTGTGCACATAAGATTCACCTATGTATTAGTCATCTTAGAGGCATACCTTGTGGAATTGCATTTGCACTTTGTTGAAATTTTGGGCCTTGTTCCCATGGTATAGAAGGAGCCCAAGGGCATGGATTTTGTGTGTTAGTAGTAGGGGTTTGTGCTCAACACCATAGTGGTGTCAAACACCTCTTGGGAACATGTGTGTGCAAACTATGCCTAGACAAAGTGGGCATGTGGCTGGAAAATTCCAGATTTTTGAACTCTGAAAATTTCACTAAGTCTGAAATGCTGAAAACATTTTCTTCCCCTGTAGATAAGGTTGTGCTGGTCATTCTGTTGAGAACTGGACTTAGTTCAGTGCTAGTGTTTTGAACCTGGGCTGTTTGTGAAGGTTCCTATAAATTTTCAAGTCATTTGGAGTCCAGTAGATTGTGTTTTGATTGCTGTCAAAAAGCTTCAGAACAGAAATAGAAACTCAGGTGCAGGAATTTTCACAAAGTCCCTGAGAACTGATGGTTTTGGGAAAGTTTCTGGCCTTGTATCTTCTAGAGTTTAATTACTTTTGCTGTGATTCTTGCTGGAGCTTGTAGTGTTCTTGGTTGGCAACAGCCACACATATTATTTGTCATATTTGAAGACCTGTAGCTATGTTGCATGTGGCTCACAAACAGCTAAGATGCAGAAACTGGCAGATTGCGTAGTTTTGACACTTTGTTCAAAGTTTGTGTTTAATTGTTGTTGGGGTGTTCTACCTTGCTCCATTTCATTCATGTTGGGTTAATATATGTCTTGACAACCTGGGAACACCAGATTCGTGCCAATTGTGTGTGTGGTGATGAATCTTTCACGTAGGGCTTCATATCGTGTTTCGTTGATTCCCGTTGATCCGTAGCTCCGTTTGCAAAGTTCTTTATATGGTTTTGCACCGTTTTTACGAGATGCATCTGTTCATTTCATTCCCATGCATGTCCAAATAGTTTAGTGCAAAGTTCTGTCCAGGAACTTGTTGTAGTTATTCTTGCTTGTGCTAGTGTTAGAAATAGTGATGCATGCTCAACTTTCATCTCATGCATCATGTGGTTGTTGCATTTTGTGATGCTGCTGTTCATTGGCTGTTATTCTTGTATTGGGTAGCACCGGGAGCGGAGACCGAATACGTGGAGTCAGGAGAGTACGTGCAGGACGATCCAGAACCATTCCAAGCTGAGGATATCACAGGCAAGATGACATGACCTTGATCCCATATCTAGACTTGTTATGTTAGTTTCGATTCCACGTCATATTGCTCGCTGCCTACCACTGAAAATATATTGCCTCTTCATATACCATGAGCCTAAACACCTTACTCCTTCCTAGCAAACTTGCATGGCTAGGTAGGCTTGCTCGGCTACTAATGTTAGCATTGTTAGTTGTAGGTGATTATAACTCATGAGTTGTCATGAGCCTGATATCATTATATTAATTTCTGTTATTAAATTAATGTATCTATATACTTGGTAAATGACGGGAGGCCTAGCCTTTTGCCGGGTGTCTTGTTCCGTTATTGCCGCCTTAGTTACCGGTTACCGGTGTTTGATTCCATAATGATCGCTCCTAACCCGTTCGGGGTTGTTATGGGGACCCCCTTGATAAATCGCGTAGTGTTAAGGCTTGTCCGGCAGGACCCAACTTTGGTACTATTTGCTAATCACCTAATAATAATCTGCATAGGGAATAGCTACCCCGAGGATTCTAATCAACAACCCGGGCCAGTGCTCCTCATGAGTGTTGGTCCAAACTGGTCTGCCTGCGGGGCCACCACAAGGAAACTTGAGGTTTGGCACCTGTAGCTAGTTCCATCCGGCGTGTCCTGACACTGAGATACGCGGCTCTTATCGGGGTCGTCGACACGTCGGGAGGTCCTGCTAGTCTTGTCTTGCCTTAGCGGTATATCTTGCGTATAGGAATCCCGGTGAAGCTTTGGTTTTCCCCAAAGTTGAGGTTTTCCCTCTAAGGAATCCGACGAGATCACGAGATTCGTGATAGAGGATGCCTTTGCGGCCTGTGTTCGTTTGGGATGGACTAGTTGGAGCACCCCTTCAGGGTTTAATCTTTCGGAAAGCCGTGCCCGCGGTTATGTGGCAACTTGGAATATTTTGTTAACATCCGGTATTAGAGAACTTGAACATAAACTAATAAATATGCCAACTGAGTGCGTAACCGTGACTGTCCCTTCGAAGATCTCTCTGCGATCGGGAACACGGAGGGGTTATGAATGATGTAGGTAGGTGTTCAGGATCACTTTCTGATCAAGTGTTCTCGATCGTTAGCATATACCAATGTCACTTTTCCCTTTGCGTAAGCTAGCCACTTATTCAATCTTAGGATGCAGCAGCCGGAAACACTTCATCCCTTCCTTACCCATTAACATGACTAGATCTGGCACCAAGGTCTTAGATTGCTGAGTCCCCGTGGCTCACGGATTCCTCCGAAACTTCCAGCAGGTACAGGTACCCCAGAGTCAGATGATCCCGACGGCACCCAACTGGCGTGGCAGTACGACGAGGAGACAGATCGCCTTTACGTGAACTATCCAGAGGACTGAGCCGTGGTCGTGATCGTGGGCCTGCAGCGGGTAGCATAGCATTTTACTTGTTTTGTAGTCCGTACCGGGACTACATTCTTTGTATCTGCGTTGTACTCTGTATCTTTAATAAGAAGACAGTTGAATCCCAGATTGTCTACTGTATTTATTATTATGTGCTATGTTTACTTGCTTGCAAAACACTTAGATGCGCTTCTTTCCAATTCGGGGGCCTCGACCCCCAGATCGGAAAGGACCGCCTCTTGGTCGTTACATCTACGGCCAATCCACTTGTTGTCATGGTATGACCCAAGAATCCAACTTCCTTCAGCCAAAACTGGCATTTGCTGAACTTGGCATACAGTTGGTGCTCTCGAAGCTTCTCCAATACTAACCTCAAGTGTTGCTCTGTTCTTCTTCAGACTTGGAAAAGATTAATATGTCATCAATGAACACGAGGACAAACTTGTCTAGGTATTCCATGAAGACCTTATTCATGAGATACATGAAGTAAGCTGGGGCATTGGTCAACCCAAAAGACATGACAGTGCATTCATACAGACTGTACAGGGTCATAAATGTTGTCTTCGGTATGTCCTCGGGTCGGATCTTTAGTTGGTAATATCCAGATCCGAGGTCGATCTTGGAGAATACCTTAGCTCCATTTAGCTGATCGAACAAGTCATCAATCTTGGGGAGTGGGTACTTGTCCTTGATCGTGACCTCATTGAGAGAACGGTAATCGACACAAAGCCTGATTGTCCCATCCTTCTTGGACACGAAGAAAATAGGTGATCCCCAAGGTGATGCACTCGGAGGAATAAATCCTTTCCTGAGTTGCTCTTCCATTTGCTTCTTCAACTCCGCTAGCTCTTCGGATCCCATCCTGTAAGGCTTCTTATAGATAGGCCTTGATCCTGGCATGAGTTCAATGATGAACTCGATGTCTTGGTCAGGAGGCATCCCTGGTAGCTCATTAGGAAAGACGTCCGGGTATTCATAGACTATTGGTACTCGAGCGGGTACTGGCTCAGAGACATACTTGACTTTGACCCCTTGATCACTTGTCATGGTAATGGCCCCGTTGGCACAGTCCAAGATGCTTTGATGCTTGGCTAACGAATCCATACCAAGAATTACTTCTAGGCCTTGCGACTTAAGCACAATGAGATCCGCTGAGAAGCTCGTCGCATTGATAACTATCCCGACCTTCCTACATCCTAGGTTGGTCCTCAAAACTGCTCCTGGGATTTGAATTGCCATATGCCCATGAAGCAAGGTAGGTTCTAACCACACTTCTCCGCAAACTTTTGCGTAACAAAAGAACGGGAAGCACCACAATCAAACAATACTGTTGCTGGTGTAGAGTTGACGAGGAACGTACCCAGAATGCAGTCCGGGTCTTCCTGTGCCTCTTCTACGAAATATGGTTAATCCGCCCCTTGCTGTCATACTGCTGATTGCGGGGAGCCTGATTCCGGCCTGGTGCTCATTGGCCTGGATTTGGCGCATTGGGGCGCGGAGTATCAGGTTTCTTATTGGGGCACTGCCTGGAATAGTGCGCTGTTTGTCCATATCCGAAACAGGTAACTTGCGCTAGAAGATCGGTCTTGACCCCAACGTTGTTTGGCGGATTGCTTGCTGGCTTGGCATTGACTTGTTGCTGAGGCTGGTAATTCTGGCGAAATGTTGGATACTTGTACTATTGCTACTGATAGTTGGGTCTTGCGGGAGTTGACTACCATGGTCGTGGCTTCGAGCTACTTGGTCCTCCACTACCCATTAGCTTGCTCTTACGGGTGTCGTCCATTGCACGACGCTTGTCTTCCAACATAAGGGCCTTATTAACCAGGTCGCTGAAGGTCCGGCATTCACAAACAACCAGCTGATACTGGAGTGACTACTACAGTCCTTCCATAAAGCGTTCCACTTTGGTAGCCTCAGTGTTGACGTCTTCAGGCGCGTACCTTGATAGGAGGTTGAACTTCTGCAAATACTCCTTGACAGATCTACTACCTTGCCTTAAGGCTCATAATTCTCGCTTCTTAATGGTCATCATTCTAGGAGGAATGTGAGCAGCGCGGAATCCATCCTTAAACACAACCCAAGTGATGACTTGCCCTGCTCGCATGATCTGAAATCCATCCCACCAAGCTCTGGCTGTGCCTCCGAGACAGTGAGTTGCATAAAGGACTTTCTCTTGGTCATCGGTGCACTTGACGAGCACGAGAAGGTCTTCAATAGTACGGATCCAGTCATCCGCATCCAATGGTTCAGTCGTCTCCGTGAATATGGGTGGCATAGTTCACATAAAATCAGAGAGAGTTGAGTGACCGTTGCCATTCCCGTTCTGTGGTGGGTGGTTCACCAAGATTTGAGCCAGCTGCTAGATAGCGGCATTGTTGTCTTGACGCTCCTCTCGAAGAGCTTGAAGGAACTGCTCCATAGTCAAGCTTTCAGGAGGAGGCGGTGGCGGTGGAACATCATCTTGCTGCTTGTGGTGATCTCCAGCTTGAGCTTCCCCTCCGGTTCCCTGCTGTTGTCCTGAAGAGGCAGAGCCGGGGTTTGCCGAAGGTGCTGTTGCGAGTTGCATTCACCATCCTGTCAGGGCAGTAGACAGGTCAATGTGCCGAACCGGCGGAAATCATAAGGGATGATGTTCTAGTAAAGAGGGGGTCTGGTATCGTGCTAGTGTGCAAGATTTGTAAGCCAATGGTTTCAAAAAGAACTATTGCATCAAATTCGAAAACAAGCGATGTAGTCGCTCACAAGCTGCCTAAGGCAGAATGCGACTTGCATCCAACAGGCTTACACAACATCCGGGGTCATACAACTTGATACAAGAACTCCTACGCTTGGGTACACCCTAGTTGCCTACGTTGCTAAGCGATCGACTGCGCGGTCTCATAAGCCGGTTCTGTGGGATCTTTGTCTTCGTCTTCATCTCCATCTTCATCTTCATTAGTGCTTCCCTTCCTTGAAGGAGTAGGGGAAGGAAGCGGACCATCACGACGTCTCTTGGTTGGCAAGGTAGAGAAGAGTTCGGTGTACTCTTTCGCGGTCAAGCGATGACTCTGAAGAGGACTGGCCTGAAGTGGTGGTATTCCTCCTCAGAAAGCAAAACCAGGTGGTCCTACGGGTTCTCCTTCTTTCTTCACCTTGCGGTACTTCATCTTCTCCGTACGAAGTAGGTCCTTGACTTGGTGCAACTCTTGGTGGATCCTAGTCGACTCCTTGATCAAAAGATGCATCAAGGTGTCTGAGGAGATACTGAAGTAGGTCTAAAGCCTTAGTGGCGTCCCATCCTCGGAAGATGGGTTGAGTGTCCAACTCCTGTCTACCTTATCTTTAACAAAAGGTAGGTGACGAGTAGCTGGCTCGTCAGCCATCTCGGGAAGGATGTCGTGGAGTCGCACGAGTGCCTCCCGTGCTGCAGTCTCCACGACCAACATCAGATCATCCATCTATGGTCCTTAAAAGAACCAACAAGTCGGGGAGTCGTTAGCCTTCACTATCATGTCCACATGATATTCCTTGGTGTCGGCATTGACCCAATGCTCGTGGTAGAGGAAGATGGGGGTGCGACGTACTTGACACTTCTCGAGGCTATCACTCAAAAGCAGAGGAAAGCCCGTCTCCAAAAGCATCTCAGGTACGGCGGCCATCTACAAGGTGTAGAGGAGAGAGTTAGAAAGTTTTAGTGGTTGCAGGTTCTCGGGTTAATCTTATGTGCTCTAATCGCTTCGGCTAAGGTCCATGCTACCTAAGGCTTCCTATAGTCAGGATGGCTCTGATACCAGCTCTGTGGGGACCCCGACTTACGAGTCGAGATCGCCGTGCTCAGTGATCCTAGAGATCAGTGCTCACCGAAAATAGATACCGAATAAAAGAGTCTTACATCCAGGTACCTATTATTACAACACATGACCGAATGGTCAAGTTCACAAGGCAGGGCCTCAGGCCAAATCACTCTGATACACTAAGAGCGGAAAACATAGGGGCTAAGCGGGTGCCCATGCCATCAAGCCTACACAGACATGCATTCTGACTCGGAAGCGTCCTAGTTCGCAGGGGCGTCTTCGAAGACGTACTCATCACCAAACTCCGGTCCTTCCATGTCTGGTCAATAACATAACCAGTGGCAAGCCAATGAGTACTTTGAATGTACTCGCAAACAGCCCATGATATGAACAACGAAAGTGAAGGATAACAATATCATGCATCTTTGGTGTAACTCATCTTGGTGGAATGATCATGAATATGCATCAAGTTAAAGAATTCCTTTTGAAGAACAGGTTACAAGTATCAATATATCTGTCGAGAGCTGAACCATCCGGGTTCACCCTATATGCCAAGTCACCGAACTTGGTTATATCATTACTTTCATAACAACACCTTTTTCAACACCACACACACTCACACTTGGTTTATGCGGAAATAACTGGATGTAGTTTAAGCAGGATTACCCAACTGTCCTTGACCGTGGACACGACTATCCGAATAGTTTACACTCTGTAGAGGTAGTACGATGGACCCACGAGATTCGGGAAACTTCCGTGTCATCCACGACTTGCGGTATATAACATACCTGAGGTAAGTATCCGATCAATGCCTTTCCCCTGACGATACTAGACAAAGAGGTCCACTAGATTGGTACCCAACCCACATGTTGTACGTCTTACGAGTACCAACTCTGGACAATACCAACCATGCAGGGACAAATGGTGTGACTGGAACTCATAAAAATGGCATAGTCGTCCTACCTGGCACGACCCCATCACGAGAGTGACCACCCATCACTCCTGCCACTAGTAATGTGGCTCTTTGCTAGCACCAACCAGAGTAATTAACCTAGCCCCGTCCCACAAGGGGTAACGTGGTCGTACTGGTAAGGTTGGGACGGTCGACAGATCATAAATCTAATCCCATTTCTGAAACCATACTCACACAAACACTGGGTGCATCACTTCACCGAAAGTGACCACCTAACTCATCATCACCCTCGGGCATTAGTGGCACCCGACGGGGTTTTAGTGAACTCTTGCTTTATATCAACAACACGCTCATGATAATACTACTTCTATCTTTACTTGTCATCATGATATTAGCAGGACCCTCAAAGGGTAGGGTCAAGCTCAATGCATGTGCTCCGGGGGAGCCTTCGGTAAAACCATATCAAATGATTACCGGCACTTATGATCATATGCAACGGAAATACTTGCTATTTTAACATGCAAAGTAAAATATGCTCAGTCATGGTCAATGGGATGCTTGCCTTGGTCAGCTAAGTATCCGGGGTCTTCGAGGTCTTCCGCTCCGATTCCTCGTCACACGAATTTTCTATCGTCGATAAAACAATAAATAAGAAATAGCTCACACAGAAACAGATCACAAAGTCATTTTAAAAATGTTGTTTACTACTGATAAATCTAAGATATCATTTTGAAAATATTTGCCTTAATTTCCCTTGAAGGAACATTTTTGAAATCAACCAAACAGAAGCCAAACTTTTTCAATTTAGTCCTTTTTATTGTAGTAAAACAGAATAGTTGTAGAAAATTTCATCCAAACATATTATTAAATACTACATATTTTTAGAAGAATAACAGTGGAAAAATTAAATTTTTACACTCGTTAGATGTTTTAATAAAAATCTTAGAAACCAGGGTTTAAAATAAAAAGAAAAATCGGCTAACTCCTGGCCTGACTCGACTCGGAGCTGGGCTGGCCAATGGCCAGCCGATAGCCTGCCTAGGCGCACGCACCGTCAGGTTTGAACATGATGTGCGGGGCCCTGCGGTCAGTGGGTGAGGACAATGCGGGGGAGGAGGTGGGCAACCGACAGGTGGGGCACACCTGTCGGTGTCGTATCCTACTGATACGTCCATTTTGCATCATGCTTTCATGTTCATATTTATCGCTTTTTAGGCTGTTATTACACTTCACGGTACAATACTTATGCCTTTTCTCTCTTATTTTGCAAGGTTTACATGAAGAGGGAGAATGCCAGTAGATGAAATTCTGGCCTGAAAAAGGAGCAAGTTTGAGATACCTATTGTGTGAAACTCCAAAAGCCATGAAAATCAACGAGGATTTTTTTGGGATTTGTAAAAAATACTAGGCCAAAGAAGTAACAGAGGGGCGCCAGCAGGAGGCCAGAAGCCTGCTAGGCGCGGCCTCCCCCTGGCCACGCCTAGGGGGCTTGTGGGCTCCCACTTGGCCCTATGGCTCCCCCCTTTTGCTACAAGAAGGGTTTCGTTCTAGAAAAAAATCAAGAGGAGGCTTTTCGGAGGATTCGCCGCTGCCACGAGCGGAACTTGAGCAAAACCAATATAGAGCTCCGGCAGGACGATCCTGTCGGGGAAACTTCCCTCCCGGAGGGGGAAATTGTGCCATCGTCATCACCAACACTCCTCTCATCGGAGGGGACTCATCTCTATCAACATCTTAATCAGCACCATCTCATCTCCAAACCCTAGTTCATCTCTTGTAACCAATCTCCGTCTCGCGACTCCGATTGGTACTTGTAAGCTTGCTAGTAGTGTTAATTACTCTTTGTAGTTGATGCTAGTTGGATTACTTGGTGGAAGATTATATGTTCAGATCTTTGATGCTACTCATTACCTCTCTGGTCATGAATATGATTATGCTTTGTGAGTAGTTAGTTTTGTTCCTGAGGACATGGGATAAGTCATGCCATAAGTAGTCATGTGAATTTGGTATTCGTTCGGTATTTTGATGTGTTGTATGTTGTTTTTCCTCTAGTGGTGTTATGTGAACGTCGAATACATAACACTTCACCATTATTTGGGCCTAGAGGAAGGCCTTGGGAAGTACTAAGTAGATGATGGGTTCCTAGAGTTACAGAAGCTTAAACCCTAGTTTGTGCGTTGCTTCGTAAGCGGCTGATTTGGATCCACTAGTTTAATGCTATGGTTAGACTTTGTCCTAATTCTTATTTCGTAGTTGCGGATGCTTGCGAGAGGGGTTAATCATAAGTGGGATGCTTGTCCAATTAAGGGAAGTACCCAAGCGCCGGTCCACCCACATATCAAACTATCAAAGTAGCGAACGCGAATCATATGAACATG
Organism: Hordeum vulgare subsp. vulgare; assembly: GCF_904849725.1. Lineage (NCBI taxonomy): Eukaryota > Viridiplantae > Streptophyta > Magnoliopsida > Poales > Poaceae > Hordeum > Hordeum vulgare. The sequence continues at coordinate 118,705,875 of NC_058518.1, forward strand.
ATGAAAACTAGCTTGACAGAATTTCCCATGTGTCCTCAGGAGCGTTTTACCTCCTATAAGAGTTTGTCCAGGCTTGTACCTTGCTACAAAAGGGATGGGCCACCTTTCTGCATCGTTGTAACTTTTGTTACTTGCTACTTTCTACGAATCATCTCACCACACAACTACTTGTTACCGATAATTTCAGTGCTTGCAGATATTACCTTGCTGAAAACCACTTGTCAGATCCTTCTGCTTTTCGTTGGGTTCGACACTCCTACTTATCAAAAGGACTACGATAGATCCCCTATACTTGCGGGTCATCAAGACTCTTTTCTGGCACCGTTGCCGGGGAGTGAAGTGCCTTTGATAAGTGGAAATTGGTAAGGAACCATTTATATAGTATGCTGAAATTTATTGCCACTTGTCACTATGGAAACTAATCTTTTTAGGGGCTTGTTCGGGGTGTGTTCACCTCGAATGGAAGCACAAAGAGTTGCTCCTGAACCTGCTGCACCTACTGAAAATATTTTCTATGAATTTCCTTCGGGTATGCTTGAGAAACTGCTGGCTAATCCTTTTACAGGACATGGAACATCACATCCCGACTTGCATCTAATCAATGTAGATGAAGTTTGTGGTTTATTTAAGCTTGCAGGTTTTCCCGAGGATGAGGTAAGGAAGAAGGTCTTTCCCTTATCTTTGAGGGATAAGGCATTGACATGGTATAGGCTATGTGATGATACTGGATCATGGAACTACAATCGGTTGAAATTGGAATTTCATCAAAAGTTTTATCCTATGCATTTAGTACATCGTGATCAGAATTATATTTATAATTTTTGGCCTCGTGACAGAGAAAGCATCGCTCAAGCTTGGGGAAGGCTTAAATCATTGTTATCTTCATTCCCCAACCATGAGCTCTCGAGAGAAATTATCATTCAGAACTTCTATGCTCGCCTTTCTCATTATGATCGCACCATGCTTGACACTTCTTGTACCGGTTTTTTTATGAAGAGAGATAATGACTTCAAATGGAATTTATTGGAAAGAATTAAACGCAACTCTGAAGATTGGGATCTTGATGAAGGTAAGGAGTTAGGTATGAATTTCAAGTTTGATTGCGTTAAATCCTTTGTTGAAACAAGTACCTTTTATGATTTTAGCGCTAAGTATGGACTTGACTTTGAGATACTAGCTTCATTGTGTGAATCATTTGTTGCTCATATTGATCTCCCCAAAGATAAGTGGTTTAAATATTATCCTCCCTTAGAAGTCAATGTAGTTAAACCCAGTTAATTTGAAGAGAGAGTCATTGCCTATAATGATCCTATTGTTCCCAGTGCATACATTGAGAAACCACCTTTCCCTGTTAGGATAAAGGATCATTCTAAAGTTTCAACTGTGATACGTAGGGGCTACATTAGAACACCTACACCCCCAAGAACATTAGAGTTGAACCTAGCATTGCTATTATCAAAGATGTCTTGTCCAACAATGTTGATGGCCATGATATGCACTTCTGTGAAGATGCTGCTAGAATTGCTAAACCACACGCTAGAGACAAACATAGGCATGTTGTTGGAACGCCTGTTGTTTCTGTTAAGATAGGAGATCATTGTTATCATGGTTTATGTGATGTGGGTGCTAGTGTTAGTGCAATACCTCAATCCTTATATCATGAAATTAAAGACGAGATTGCACCTGGAGAGAGATAGAATCCATTGATGTCACTATTTAGCTTGCCAATAGAGATACTATCTGCCCCGTGGGAATTGTTAGGGATGTTGAAGTCTTGTGTGGTAAAACGAAGTATCCTGCTGATTTCCTCGTTCTTTCTACCACACAAGGTAGCTTTTGTCCCAACATATTTGGTAGACCTTTTCTCAGTACTGTCAATGCTCATATTGACTATGACAGGCAAACTGTCACTGTTGGCTTTGAAGGTGTGTCACACGAATTCATTTTCTCCAAGTTTGGTAGACAACCTCATGAAAAAGAGTTTCCTAGTAAGGATGAAACTATTGCCTTAGCTTCTATTGTTGTGCCCCCAACTGATCCTTTAGAGCAATACTTGCTTGAGCATGAAAATGATATGCATATGGATGAAAGGGATGAGATAGATAGAGTTGTCTTAGAACAATATCCTATCCTTAAGAATAATTTGCATGTTGAACTGCTTGGGGATCCACCCCACCAAAGGGCGTGCCTGTGTTCGAGCTTAAATAGTTGCCCGAGACTCTTATGTATGCTTATCTTGATGAAAAAGAGATATATCCTCTTATTATTAGTGTTAGCCTCTTAGAGCGTGAAGAAAAGAAGTTACTAAAAACTCTGAGGAAGCATCGTGCTCCTATTGGATATACTCTTGATGATCTTAAGGGCATTAGTCCCAGTCTATGCCAACACAAGATTAAAACCGATCCTGATTCCAAACCAGTTGCTGATCATCAACGGAGATTAAATCCTAATATGAAAGAGGTAGTAAGAAAAGAAATACTAAAGCTCCTGGAAGCAGGTATTACCTATCATGTTGCTCATAGTGATTGGGTGAGTCCGGTGCATTGCGTCCATAAGAAGGGAGGTATTACCATTGTCCCTAACGATAAGGATGAATTGATCCCACAGAGGATTATTACTCGCTATAAGATGGTGATCGATTTTAGGAAATTGAATAAAGCCACTAGGAAAGATCATTACCCTTTTCCTTTTATCGACCAAATGCTAGAAAGACTGTCTAAACACACACACTTCTGCTTTCTAGAAGGTTATTCTGGTTTCTCCCAAATACCAGTTGCACAATCTGATCAGGAGAAAACCACTTTCACCTGTCCTTTCGGTACCTTTGCTTATAGACGTATGCATTTTGGCTTATGTAATGCACCTGCTACCTTTCAAAGATGTATGATGGCTATATTCTCTGACTTCTATGAAAAGATTGTTGAGGTTTTCATGGATGACTTCTCCGTTTACGAGTCTTCTTTTGATGATTGCCTCATCAACCTTGATCGGGTCTTGCAGAGATGTAAAGACACCAATCTTGTCTTGAATTGGGAGAAGTGCCACTTTACGGTTAATGAAGGCATCATCTTAGGACATAAAATTTCTGAAAGAGGTATTGAAGTCGATAAGGCTAAGGTTGATGCAATCGAGAAAATGCCATGCCCCACATATATCAAAGGTATAAGAAGTTTCCTTGGTCATGCTGGTTTCTATAGAAGGTTCATTAAAGACTTCTCTAAGATTTCTAGGCCTCTTACCAATCTCTTGCAAAAGTATATTCCTTTTGTCTTTGACGATGATTGTGAGGAAGCCTTCGCAATACTTAAGAAGGCCTTGATAACTGTGCCTATTGTTCAACCACCTGATTGGAACATACCTTTTGAAATCATGTGTGATTCTAGTGATTATGTTGTTGGTGCTGTCCTAGGGCAAAGAGTCGATAAGAAGTTGAATGTTATTCACTATGCTAGTAAAACTCTAGACAGTGCCCAAAGGAACTATGCTACTACGGAAAAGGAATTTTTAGCAGTCATGTTTGCATGTGAAAAGTTTAGGTCTTACATAGTTGATTCCAAAGTCACTATTCACACTGATCACGCTGCTATTATGTACCTCATGGAGAAGAAAGACGCTAAACCTAGACTTATCAGATGGGTTCTCTTGCTACAAGAATTTGATTTGCATGTTGTTGAAAGGAAGGGTGCTGATAACCCAGTAGCTGATAACTTGTCTAGGTTGGAGAATGTTCTTGATGACCCACAACCTATTGACGATAGCTTTCCTGATGAGCAATTGAATGTCATCAATACTTCATGTAGTGCATCGTGGTATGCTGATTATGCAAACTATATCGTTGCCATATATATACCACCTAGTTTCACATACCAGCAAAAGAAGAAATTCTTCTTTGATTTGAGACATTACTTTTGGGATGATCCTCACCTTTATAAGGAAGGAGTAGATGGTGTTATTAGACGTTGTGTACCTGAGCATGAACAGGGACAGAGCCTACAGAAGTGTCACTCTGAGGCCTACGGAGGACACCATGCGGGAGATAGAACTGCGCACAAGGTATTGCAATCAGGTTTCTATTGGCCCACTCTCTTCAAGGATGCCCGTAAGATTGTCTTGTCTTGTGACGAATGTCAAAGAATAGTTAATATTGGTAAACGTCAGGAAATGCCTATGAACTATTCACTTGTTATTGAACCATTTGACGTTTGGGGCTTTGATTATATGGGACCTTTTCCAAAACCCAACGTGTATACTCACATCCTAGTTGTTGTTGATTACGTCACTAAGTGGGTAGAAGCTATCCCCACTAGTAGTGCTGATCACAACACCTCTATCGGGATGCTTAAAGAAGTTATTTTCCCTAGATTTGGAGTCCCTAGATAAATAATGACCGACGGTGGTTCACATTTCATTCATGTTGCTTTCCGTAAAACGCTTGCTAAGTACGATGTCAACCATAGAATTGCGTCTCCCTATCACCCTCAGTCCATTGGTTAAGTAGTGCTAAGCAATAGAGAGATTAAACTGATTATGCAAAAGACTGTCAATAGGTCTAGAAAGCATTGGTCTAAGAAGCTCAATGATGCACTGTGGGCTTATAGAACTGCCTATAAGAATCCCATGGGCATGTCCCCGTACAAAATGGTGTACAGTAAAGCATGTCATTTACCTCTTGAGCTAGAGCATAAGGCTTATTGGGAAATCAAAGAGCTCAACTTTGATTTCAAACTTGTCGGTGAGAAGAGGTTATTTGATATTAGCTCACTTGATGAATGGAGAACTCAGGCATATGAGAATGCCAAGTTGTTCAAAGAAAAGTTTAAGAGGTGGCATGATAAAAGGATACAGAAACGTGAGTTTAATGTAGGTGATTATGTCTTGCTATATAATTCTCGTTTAAGATTTTTTGCACGCAAGCTTCTCTCTAAATGGGAAGGTCCCTATATTGTTGAGGAAGTATATCGTTCCGATGCTATCAAGATCAACAACATGGAAGGTAATTGTCCGAGAATCAAGCATTATATCTCAGGTACTCCCATAATTGTTGAAACCAATATTATCAATACCATAACTCCGGAGGAGTACCTAAGGGATATTTATCAGCCTGTTTCACACTCCGAAAACGAAGAGGTATGTGATTCGGTAAGTAAATAGACTCTAAAACTTTTCCAGTAGGAATTTTTCGCCGTTTTGGAATATTTAGAAAAATAGAAAATTTTGAAGTAGTGTGGGAAGCGCACGAGGAGGCGACAAGCCTGCCAGGCGCGGGCCACCCCCTGGCCGCGCCTGGGGGGCTTGTGGCCACCTCGTGTGCCTCCCGGACTCCGTTTTCTTGCGGAGTACTCCTTCTGGTGTGAAAAAAAATCATTATATATTCTCCCGAAAGGTTTGACCCTCATATAGCGCAAATTTCCTCTATTTTCGTTTCGAGCCTGTTTCTACTGCAGATCTAGATCGCTATGGCGTCACCAAAAACTCTGAAGGACAAGATCTTCGAGAAGGTCACAGATACGTCTCTGTTGTATCTACTTTTCCGAACTCTTTTGCCCTTGTTTTGGACTCTAATTTGCATGATTTGAATGGAACTAACCCGGACTAACACTGTTTTCAGCAGAATTGCCATGGTGTTGTTTTTGCGCAGAAATAAAAGTTCTCAAAATGACCTGAAAATTTACGGAAAATTTTGTTGGAATTAATGAAAAATACTGGCGCAAGAATCATCGGAGGAAGTGGAGCTGTGAGCCCACAAGCCCACCAGGCGCCCCCCCCCCTCGCCTCGCCTGGCAGGCTTGTGGGGCCCAGAACGCTCCACCGCCTCCAAATCCATCTCTATTTAGTCCGTTTCGTCCGGAAAAAAAATCAAGGAGAAGAGTTCATCGCATTTTATGATACGGAGGCGCCTCCACCTCCCGTTCTTCCTCTGGAGGGCAGATCTGGAGTCCGTTCTGGGCTCCGGAGAGGGGAGATCGTTGCCATCGTCATCACCAACCTTCCTTCATCACCAATCCCATGATGCTCTTCACCGTTCGTGAGTAATCTCACTGTAGGCTTGCTGGACGGTGATGGGTTGGATGAGATCTATCATGTAATCGAGTTAGTTTTGACGGGGATTGATCCCTAGTATCCACTATGTTCTGAGATTGATGTTGCTACTACTTTGCCATGCTTAATGCTTGTCACTAGGGCCCGAGTGCCATGATTTCAGATCAGAACCTATTATGTTGTTGCCAATATATGTGTGTTCTTGATCCTATCTTGCAAGTTGTAGTCACCTACTATGTGTTATGACCCGGCAACCCCGAAGTGACAATAGCCGGAACCACTCCCGGAGATGACCATAGTATGAGAAGTTCATGTATTCACTAAGTGCTAATGCGTTGGTCCGGTTCTTTATTAAAAGGAGAACCCTAATATCCCGTAGTTTCCATTAGGACCCCGCTGCCACGGGAGGGATGGACAATAGATCTCATGCAAGTTCTTTTCCCTAAGCACGTATGACTACATATGGAATACATGCCTACATCACATTGACGAACTGGAGCTAGTTACATATCTCTCCATGTTATAACTGTTGCATGATGAATAGCATCCGGCATAATCATCCATCACCGTTCCAATGCCTACGAGTTTTTCCTACTGGTCCTTGCTACATTACTTTGCTGCTACTGATGTCACTTTGCTACTGTTACTCTGTTGCTACTGCCGTTACTTTGCTGATACTGTTGTCACTTTGCTGCTACTGGTTATTGTTGCTACTGCTGCTATCATACTACTTTGCTACTAATACTTTGCTGCAGACACTAAATCTTTCAGGTGTGGTTGAATTGAAAACTCAACTGCTAAAACTTGAGAATATTCATTTGCTTCCCCTTGAGTCGAATCAATAAATTTGGGCTGAATGCTCTACCCTCGAAAACTGTTGCGATCCCCTATACTTGTGGGTTATCAAGACCTTTTTCTGGCGCCGTTGCCGAGGAAGAACAACTATATTTTCTGAGTCACTTGGGATTTACTTATGCTGATCACTATGAGGAATTTGAAAGATCCAAGAACTAAAGTCTTGCCCTGAACTACGAGGACAGGTAAGGAACTGCCATCTAGCTCTGCACTTGATTCACCTTCAGTTATGCGTCAGTTTGCGACACCACCTCCTGCTAGAAATCTTGATATGTCGCCTGTGCTTGATGATGCTACTTCTGCTGCCCATGATGCTTATGATGATGCTATGCTTGATACTATGCCTGATGATGCTATGCTTGATACTATGCCTGATGATGCTATGCTTGATACTATGCCTGATGATGCTATGCTTGATACTGTACTTGATGATGCTATGCCTGATACTGCTTTGCCTGATGATGCTATGTCTGATACTGCTTTGCCTGATGATGCTATGCCTGATACTGCTTTGTCTGATGATGCTATGCTTGATACTGCTTTGCCACTAGGTGCATTCCTTGATGCAAAAATTGCTAGAGTTGCTGCTGAATGTGACGATACTTCTGAAACTGTTGATACTATTGAAGTAGAACCTGCTATTTTGCCTGCTAGAATTAGCTCTCCTAGACATGAATTGTCTGATATGCCTAAGTGTTATGGTATGGAGGGAGAGATATCTGGAGACTTTCTTGCTTGTAAGGATAGCTATGATGTTGAGAAATTACTGCTCAAGTGGAAAGAAAAATCTTTGAACGCTAGGATGAAATACAACCCGAAGTTTGCTACTTCGCCTATCTTTGTGACCGATAAGGATTATGAATTCTCTGTCGACCATGAGTTAATCACTTTGGTTGATTCTGATCCTTTTCACGGTTATGAGTCTGAAACGGTCGTAGCACATCTTATCAAACTGCACGATATAGCCACCCTATTCACTAGTGAGGAAAAGATCCGCCACTATTATATACTCAAGATATTTCCTTTCTTGCTAAAGGATGATGCTAAGACTTGGTTCACTTCTCTTGCTCCTGGTTGTGTGCGTAGCCCCAAGGATATGGTCTACTACTTCTCTAAACATTATTTCCCTGCCCATAAGAAGCAAGCTGCCTTGCAGGAAATATACAACTTTGTGCAAGTTGAAGAAGAGAGTCTCCCACAAGCTTGGGGGAGGCTCGTCCAGCTACTGAATGCTTTGCCTGATCACCCTTTTGAGAAGAATGAAATACTTGATATCTTCTACAATGGACTTACCGATGCTTCTAGAGACCACCTAGATAGTTGTGCTGGTTGTGTTTTTAGGGAACAAACTGTAGAACAAGCTGAGATCCTATTGAATAACATCTTGTGCAATGAGAATGCTTGGACTATTTCCGAACCACCTCCTAAGCCAACTCCTAAGAAAAGAGGTATTCTATTCCTCAGTCCTGAAGATATGCAAGAAGCTAAGAAATCTATGAAAGACAAAGGCATTAAATCTGAAGATGTCAAAAATCTACCACCTATCGAAGAGATCCATGGTCTTGATAACCCGATACAGGTAGTAGAAGTAAATTCTCTACGTAGGTTTGATGAGAGTGATATTCCTTTTGATAAACCTGCTATCTTATGCCTGGATGAATTTGATAACTTTGTTGCCAAACAACAAAGTTTCAATGATTATGTTAGCAGACAATTGGAACAGAATGCTCGTATGCTTAGTCATTTAAGTGCATGTCTGGACAGAAACGTCAATGATCTTAAGCTTCTGAGTAAGCATGCCTCTATGGTTACTACTCAAGTAGAACAAGTACTTAAGGCTCAAAATGACTTGCTCAATGAGTTGAATGACAATTCTGTCAGAGTCGTCACTAGAGGCGGTAGAATGACTCAAGAACCTTTGTACCCTGAGGGTCATCCTAAGAGAATTGAACAAGATTCTCAAGGAGTTAGCACCAATGCACCTAGTCATCCTAGCAAGAAGAAGAAAGATGATAAGAACTTGCACGCCAGCAACCCTGTTGCTTCTACACCTAAGAGTCGAAATGATGTCTCTGTCTCTGATGCCAAAACACAATCTGGTGATGAACATGAGCCTAATGACAATATCAATAGTGATGTTCATGATGATGCTCAACCTAGCAATGATAAGGATGTGGAGATTGAACCTGCTGATCCTGATAACCCACAACATAAGGCTAGGAGATACGATAAGAATGACTTCACTGCTAGGAAGCATGGTAAAGAAAGTGAACCATGGGTTCAGAAACCTATGCCCTTTCCTCCCAAACCATCCAAGAAAAAGGATGATGAGGATTTTGAGCGATTTGTTGAAATGTTTAGACCTGTCTTCCTGCAAATGCGTTTGACAGATATGCTCAAAATGTCGTTGTATGCTAAGTACATGAAGGATGTTGTGACTAATAAGAGGAGGATACCTGAGGTTGATCTTTCCACCATGCTCACTAATTATACCTTCAAGGGTGGAACTCCTAAGAAACTAGGTGATCCCGGAGTGCCCACTATACCTTGCTCCATTAAAGGCAACTACGTTAGAACTGCTTTACGCGACCTTGGAGCCGGTGTTAGTGTTATGCCTCTCTCTCGTTATCGTAGACTTGAACTGGATAAGTTGACACCCACTGAAATCTCTCTGCAAATGGCCGACAAATCAACTGCTTTCCCTATCGGCATTTGCGAGGATGTGCCTGTTGTGGTTGCTAATGTCACTATCTTAACATACTTTGTTATTCTGGATATTCCCGAGGACGATGCCATGGCGGTCATCCCTGGAAGACCCTTTTTAAACACTGCAGGGGCTGTTATAGATTGCAACAAAGGCAATGTCACTTTCCATGTCAACGGTAATGAGCATACGATGCACTTCCCGAAGAAACAATATTGAGCACATTGCATCAATGCTCTATACCTCCTGTCAAGAGGAAGTATGATTTGCTTGTTGGGGAAATACACATCCCCATTGTGGTAACCTACTGACTATTCGAAAATTCTCCGTCTTCTTTTGCGTTTCGAAAAGGTTTGTCGAGTAGACTTTATCAACCTAATTGACGGATTTCTTTCGATGACCATGAGATGGATGAATCGAGGAGTCACAAACCTATGTTCCAAGCTTCCACCTTCGGTTGCTTAGAAGAAAAATGATAGGTTTAGTTTAGTTTTCCCTATTTTCTGTTTTAGCGTCCCGTAGAAAAGTACCCCGAAAATAAAAGTTCTCCAAACGTCGTGAAAATAAAGTATGATTTTTTCTGGATTTTTTGAAAAATACTGAGACAAAGAGCTAGTCTGGGGGCTGCACCAGTGGACCGCAAGCCCTGGAGGCACGGGCACCCCCTGGCTGCGCCTACTAGGCTTGTGGGGCCCACGTGCACCCCCTCCACTCATTCTAGCTCCCATCGGCTTCTCCTACCTCCAGAAAAAATCGTTTCGCAGCTCAAACTCGTGTTCTTGCTCTTCTTGCTCGGATTTTCGATCTCCTTGCTCAAAGCACCATTCTCCGAACTGATTTGGCGAAATTACTCCTTGGTAAGTGACTCCTGCATTGGTCCAATTAGTTTTTGCTCTAGTGCCTTATACATTCCGTATCTTTGCTGCCTTGGTGACCCTGTTCTTGAGCTTTGGATGCTAATTTTAGCTGATCCCAAGTAGTTTTGATGCGTAATATGGCCTCTAGGCACTTGTCGGAGTAGTTGCTACTAGTTTCGTTGAGCATTGTTCACTTTTCCTTAGAATCACTAAAATTTCAGAAATTTTCAGAGATAGAAAAGGGAAAAGATGAGGTGGTTCTTAGGAGGCTCTTCAAGTCGTGACCCCAAGGATGATGGAAGTGAGAACAATCCCAAGTATCCGGTCCCTCGAGTTGTGGAAGTTCGAGCGTGCGAGTGGCCAAGTGATGTGTTCTTACGCGTCGCCGGACTTTATGAGGACTTCTATTACTTGATGGAGAACACAGGCCTTACTGCCTTCGTTGAAGATACGTGTCCGCAATACCTCCTCCTCACTAATATCTTCGTACAAAGCCTTAACTTCTATCCGAGGAAGAATCCTCCTATGGTTGAGTTCAAACCTTATGATATCCCCCAGCGCATGTCACTCCAGGATTTTTGCAATGTTTGCAAATTACCTTGTGTTGGGGATATTCATGAACCTTGTCCACGGGACTTGGAAGCTTTCATCGACACTATTGCTGTAGGAGAGGAGAGAAGAATGTCTTGCGCTAGAGCTGCTAGCATACATTTTCCCCGTGCTTCGCTACTTCTCATTATTCGTGGGAAAATGTTTGATTGGCCGTGGGAAAGCTGTGTCCCTTAGCTCCCCAGACCTTGCGATCTTGCGCGAAGCCCTTTATAATGATAAAACTTATAGCTAGGGCGCTATATTAGCTCAACGGTTGAACACGAACCGTTCTAAAGGCGTTGTCTATGGAGGTATCTATACTACTCGTCTTGCCAGACATTTTGAGATACCTATTAGACTGGACGAGGAAGAAGAGATTCTTCTTCCTAAGAGATCTCTAGATTATGATAGCATGGTTCGCCATGACTTTCTTGATAGAGATATAAATAGAAGGATGATTTATAACCTGGTTTTTAGTCAGGGTACTCGTGAGACTATTACTTTGCCTGCTCCTTCTTTGTTCAATCTTCATACAGGCGGGTACATTATTATGCCCTCGGACATCTACGCATATTGGGGCATAGCCCAACCACAGGTTCCCATGCCCGAGCCACCAGTCGAGTACCAGACGCCAGTTTATCAGTGGGAGCCAGAGGAGCTCACACAACGGTGGCATCCTCAGTCCACTCCGGAGTACCCCGGAGCTGGTTATTTTCCTCCTTGGGAGTAGACCAACTTAGGCCAAAACCCTAAGCTTGGGGGAGTACGTGTTTCTCACCGACTTTACGTTCTTGCTTATGCTTTCACTTTGTTAGTCGGTGTTCGCACTTTGCCACTATATCATCCATGCTAGTTATTTTCTTTTTATCGTTTTCTTTTCATGTGTCTGTCTAGTTTGAGAAAACCAAAAACATTTTCTTGTTCTTCTTTTGCTTGTTGGGAGCTTTCCCGTGTAAATAGTTTTCTTTTTCTTTGGGTCAAGGTAGAAGACCATGGTTACAATGTTTAGTGGCTCTCGCATGCATATGTGTTTATCTGTTAAAGAGCCATATTAATTTGTCTTCTCCTTTTGTTTGCCTGTAGATTCCAGCATAGTGCAATGCACGAGCACTCTTATTATTGTTCACATCATTCGGTCGTGCAAGTGAAAGGCAATAATGACGATATATGATGAAGTGACTGAGCCTGGAAAAGCTGGTATGAACTCGATCTATTTTGTTTTTGTAAATATGACTAGCTCTTCATTCCTGATTCAGCTTTGTTGTGAGAGAAACATGTTTGCAATGACAACTTAGAGATCATAGTTTCTGATGCCATGCTTAATTAGCTAGGAGTTTATAATGGTTTGTCTTGGATGCCAACATGAATTTTGAGATGACTATGATGTAGTATGACAGGATGGTATCCTCCTTTGAATGATTCAAGTGGTTTGACTTTGCGCATGTTTACACATGTAGTTGAAAGAAAATCAACATAGCCTCTATGATATTCATGTTCATGGTGATTTATGTCCTACTCATGCTTGCACTCAATGTTAGTTAATCTCAATGCATTTTGATGACTGTTGTCGCTCTCTAGTTGGTCGCTTCCAAGTCTTTTGCTAGCCTTCACTTGTTCTAAGCGGGAATACTGCTTGTGCATTGATACGTCCATTTTGCATCATGTTTTCATGTTGATATTTATCGCATCTTTGGCTGTTATTTCACTTCACGGTACAATTCTTATGCCTTTTCTCTCTTACTCCCTCCGTCCCAAAATAACTGTCTCAAGCCTAATACGACTTTGTACTAGAGCTAATACAAAATTGAGACACTTATTTTGGGATGGAGGGAGTATTTTGCAAGGTTTACATGAAGAGGGAGAATGCCGGCAACTCGAATTCTGGCCTAAAAGTGGAGCAAAGTTGAGATACCTATTCTGCGCAACTCCAACGCCGTAAAAATCAACGAGGATTTTTTTCCAGATTTATCAAAAATACTGGGTCGAAGAAGTGCCAGAGGGGGCGTGCAGGTGGCCACAAGCGTGCATGGAGCGGCCACCCCCCAGGCCGCGCCATGAGGGCTTGTGGGCACCCTGCAGGCCCACTTGCCCCCCTCTTTTTCTATATGAAGGGTTTTGCCCAGGAAAAAAATCAGGGAAGAGCTTTTTCATGGATTCACCGCCGCCACGAGGCGGAACTTGAGAAGAACCAATCTAGAGCTCCAGCAGGACGATCCTGCCTAGGAAACTTCCCTCCCGGAGGGGGAAATCGTCGCCATCGTCATCACCAACACTCCTCTCATCGGAGGGGACTCGTCACCATCAACATCTTCATCAGCACCATCTCATCTCCAAACCCTAGTTCATCAGTTGTAACCAATCTCTGTCTCGCGACTCCGATTGGTACTTGTAAGGTTGCTAGTGGTGTTGATTACTCTTTGTAGTTGATGCTAGTTGGATTGTTTGGTGGAAGAGTTTATGGTCAGATCCATGATACTACTCATTACCTCTCTGGTCATGAATATGATTATGCTTTGTGAGTAGTTACTTTTTTCCCGAGGACATGGGATAAGTCATGCTAATAGTAGTCATGTGAATTTGGTATTCGTTCGGTAATTTGATATGTTGTATGTTGTTTTTCCTCTAGTAGTGTTATGTGAACGTCGACTACATAACACTTCACCATTATTTGGGCCTAGAGGAAGGCATTGGAAAGTAGTAAGTAGATGATGGGTTGCTAGAGTGAAAGAAGCTTAAACCCTAGTTTATGTGTTGCTTCGTAAGGGGCTGATTTGGATCCACTAGTTTAATGTTATGGTTAGACTTTGTCTTAATTCTTCTTTCGTAGTTTCGGATGCTTGCGAGAAGGGTTAATCATAAGTGGGATGCTTGTCCAAGTAAGGGCAGTACCCAAGCGCGAGTCCACCCACATACCAAACTATTAAAGTAACGAACGCAAATCATATGAACATGATGAAAACTAGCATGACAGAAATTCCCGTGTGTCCTCGGGAGCGTTTTTCCTCCTATAAGACTTTGTCCAGGATTGTCCCTTGCTACAAAAGGGATTAGGCCACTTTTCTGCACCGTTTCTACTTCTGTTACTTGTTGCTTGCTACGAATCATGTCACGACAAAATCACTTGTTACCGACAATTTCAGTGCCTGCAGATTTTACCTTGCTGAAAACCACTTGTCAGATCCTTCTGCTCCTCCTTGGGTTCGAGACTCTTACTTATCGAAAGGACTACGATTGATACCCTATACTTGTGGGTCATCAAGACTCTTTTCTGGAGCCGTTGCCGGGGGAGTGAAGCGCCTTTGGTAAGTGGAATTTGGTAAGGAAACATTCATATAATGTGCTGAAATTTTTTGTCACTTGTCACTATGGATACTAATCCTTTGAGGGGCTTGTTCGGGGTATCTTCACCTTTAACGGAAGCACAAATAGTTTCTCCTCAACGTGATGCACCAATTGAAAATATTTGCTTTGAATTTCCTTCGGGTATGCTTGAGAAACTACTGGCTAATCCTTTTACACGAGATGGAACATCATATCCAGACTTGCATCTCATCTATGTAGATGAAGTTTGTGGTTTATTTAAGCTTGCAGGTGTGCCCGAGGATGAGGTAAAGAAGAAGGTATTTCCTTTATCTTTGAAGGATAAGGCGTTGACATGGTATATGCTATGTGATGATACTGCATCATGGGACTACAATCGGTTGAAATTGGAATTTCATCAAAAGTTTTATCCTATGCATTTACTACATCGTCATCGGAATTATAATTACAATTTTTGGCCTTGTGACAGAGAAAGCATCGCTCAAGATTGGGGGAGGCTTAAATCAATGCTATATTCATGCCCCAATCATGAGCACTCGAGAGAAATTATCATTCAGAACTTCTATGCTCAACTTTCTCATGATGATCGCACCATGCTTAACACTTCTTGTACCGGTTCTTTTACGAAGAGAGATATTGACTTCAAATGGAATTTATTGGAGAGAATTAAACGCAACTCTAAATATTGGAAGCTTGAATAAGGTAAGGAGTCAGGTATGAATTTCACGTTTGATTGCGTTAAATCCTTTGTGGAGACAAATACCTTTAGTGATTTTAGCACTAACTATGGACTTGATTCTGAGATAGTAGCTTCATTGTGTGAATCTTTTTCTGCCCATATTGATCTCCCCAAAGAGAAGTGGTTTAAATATCACCCCCTTTAGAAGTCAGTGTAGTTAAACCAACTCTAGTTGAAGAGAAAGTCATTGCCTATAATGATCCTGTGGTTCCTAGTGCTTACATTGAGAAACCACCTTTCCCTGTTAGGATAAAGGATCATTCTAAAGCTTCAACTGTGATACGTAGAGGCTATATTAGAACACCTACACCCCCTGAGAAAATTAGAGTTGAACCTAGCATTGCTATTATCAAAGATCTTCTGTTTGAAGAAGTTGAGGGACATAATATTCACTTCTATGAAGATGCTGCTAGAATTGCTAAACCTCACGCTAGAGACAAACATAGGGATGTTGTTGGCATGCTTGTGGTTTCTGTTAAGAAAAGAGATCATTGCTATCATGGTTTATGTGACGTGGGTGCTAGTGTTAGTGCAATACCTCAATCCTTATACGATGAAATCAAAGATGAGATTGCACCTGTAGAGATAGAACCTATAGATGTCACTATTCAGCTTGCCAATAGAGATACTATCTGCCCTGTGGGAATTTCTAGGGATGTTGAAGTCTTGTGTGGTAAAACGAAGTATCCTGCTGATTTCCTCGTTCTTGCTACCGCACAAGATAGCTTTTGTCCCATCATATTTGGTAGACCTTTTCTCAATACCGTCAATGCTCATATTGATTGTGAGAAGCAAATTGTCACTGTTGGCTTTGAAGGTGTGTCACATGAGTTCAATTTCTCTAAGTTTGGTAGACAACCTCATGAAAAGGAGTTGCCTAGTAGGTATGAAACTATTGCCTTAGCCTCTATTGTCGTGCCTCCTACTAATCCCTGAGAGCAATACTTGCTTGAGCATGAAAATGATATACATATGGATGAAAGGGATGAGATAGATAGAGTTGTGTTAGAACAATATCCTATGCTTAAGAATAATCTGCCTGTTGAACTGCTTGGGGATCCACCCCCACCAAAGGGTGATCCTGTGTTCGAGCTTAAACAGTTGCTTGATACTCTTAAGTATGCCTAACTTGATGAAAAAGAGATATATCCTGTTAATATTAGTGCTAGCCTCTTAGAGCCTGAAGAAAAGAAGTTGCTGATAATTCTGAGCAAGCACCGTGCTGCTATTCGATATACTCTTGATGATCTTAAGGGCATTAGTCCTACTCTATGCCAGCACAAGATTAAAACTGATCCTGATTTCAAACCAGTTGCCGATCATCAAAGGAGATTGAATCCTAAGATGAAAGAAGTAGTAAGAAAAGAAATACTAAAGCTCCTGGAAGTAGGTATCATCTATCGTGTTGCTCATAGCGATTGGGTGAGTCTGGTGCATTGTGTCCCTAAGAAGGGAGGCATTACCGTTGTTCCTAATGATAAATACGAGTTGATCCCACAGAGGATTATTACTGTCTATAGGATGGTGATCGATTTTAGGAAATTGAATAAAGCCACTAGGAAAGATCATTACCCTCTGCCTTTTATCGACCAAATGCTAGAAAGACTGTCTAAACACACACACTTCTGCTTCGTAGACGGTTATTCTGGTTTCTCCCAAATACCAGTTGCACAATCTGATCAGGAGAAAACCACTTTCACCTGCCCTTTCTGTACCTTCGCTTATAGGCGTATGCCTTTTGGCTTATGTATGGCACCCGCCACCTTTTAAAGATGTATGATGGCTATATTCTCTGACTTTTGTGAAAAGATTGTCGAGGATTTCATGGATGAGTTTTCTGTTTACGGGTCTTGCATTGATGATTGCCTCAGCAACCTTGATCAAGTTTTATTGAGACGTAAAGACACTAATCTTGTCTTGAATTGGGAGAAGTGCCACTTTATGGTTAATGAAGGCATCATCTTAGGACATAAATTTTCTGAAAGAGGTATTGAAGTCGATAAGGCTAAGGTTGATGCAATCGAAAAAATGCCATACCCCACAGATATCAAAGGTATAAGAAGTTTCCTTGGTCATGCTCGTTTCTATAGATGGTTCATTAAAGACTTCTCTAAGATTTCTAGGCCTCTTGCCAATCTCTTGCAAAAGGTTATTCCTTTTTGTTTTTAACGATGATTGTGAGGAAGCCTTCAAAATACTTAAGAGGGCTTTGATAACTGCACCTATTGTTCAACCACCTAATTGGAACCTACCCTTTGAGATCATGTGTGATGCTAGTGATTATGTTGTTGGTGCTGTTCTAGGGCAAAGAGTTGATAAGAAGTTGAATGTTATTCACTACGCTAGTAAAACTCTAGACTGTGCCCAAAGAAACTATGCTACTACAGAGAAGGAATTTTTAGCAGTAGTGTTTGCATGTGAAAAGTTCAGGTCTTACATAGTTGATTCCAAAGTCATTATTCACACTGATCACACTGCTATTAAGTTCCTCATGGATAAGAAGGATGCTAAACCTAGACTTATCAGATGGCTTCTCTTGCTACAAGAATTTGATTTGCACGTTGTCAACAGGAAGGGTGCTGACAACCCAGTAGCAGATAACTTGTCTAGGTTGGAGAACGTTCTTGATGACCCACAACCTATTGATGATAGCTTTCCCGATGAGCAACTGAATGTCATCAATGTGTCACATAGTGCACCGTGGTACGCTGATTATGCGAACTATATCGTTGCCAAATACATACCACCTAGTTTCACATACGAGCAAAACAAGAAATTCTTCTTTGACTTGAGACATTAGTTTTGGGATGATCCTCACCTTTATAAGGAAGGAGTAGATGGTGTTATTAGATGTTGTGTACCTGAACATGAACAGGGACAGATCCTACAGAAGTGTCACTCCGAGGCCTACGGAGGACACCATGCGGGAGATAGAACTACACACAAGGTATTGCAATCAGGTTTCTATTGGCCCACTCTCTTCAAGGATGCCCGTAAGTTTGTCTTGTCTTGTGATGAATGCCAAAGAATAGGTAATATTAGCAAACGTCGGGAAATGCTTATGAACTATTCACTTGTCAGTGAACCATTTGATGTCTGGGGCTTTGATTATATGGGACCTTTTCCAAAATCCAATGGGTATACTCACATCTTAGTTGTTGTTGATTACGTCACTAAGTGGGTAGAACCTATCCCCACTAGTAGTGCTGATCACCACACCTCTATCAAGATGTTGAAAGAAGTTATCTTCCCTAGGTTTGGAGTCCCTAGATATTTATTGACCGACGGTGGTTCACACTTCATTCATGGTGCTTTCCGTAAAACGCTTGCTAAGTACGATGTCAACCATAGAATTGCGTCTCCCTACCACCCTCAGTCCAGTGGTCAAGTAGAGCTAAGTAATAGAGAGATTAAACTGATTCTACAAAAGATTGTCAACAAGTCTAGAAAGAATTGGTCTAAGAAGCTTGATGATGCACTGTGGGCTTATAGAACTGCCTATAAGAATCCCATGGGCATGTCTGCGTACAAAATGGTGTACGGTAAAGCATGTCATTTACCTCTTGAGCTAGAGCATGAAGCTTATTGGGCAATCAAAGAGCTCAACTTTGATTTCAAACTTGCGGTGAAAAGAGGTTATTTGATATTAGCTTGCTTGATGAATGGAGAACTCAGGCATATGAGAATGCCAAGTTGTTCAAATAGAAGGTTAAGAGGTGGCATGATAAGAGGATACAAAAGCGTGACTTCAATGTAGGTGATTATGTCTTGCTATATAAATCTCGTTTAAGATTCTTTGCAGGAAAGCTTCTCTCTAAATGGGAAGGTCCCTATGTTGTTGAGGAAGTATATCGTTCCGGTGCTATCAAGATCAACAACACGGAAGGTAGTTGTCCGAGAGTGGTAAATGGGCACAGAATCAAACACTATATCTCAGGTACTCCCATAAATGTTGAAAGCAATATTATCAATACCATAACTTCGGAAGAATACCTTAGGGATATTTATCAGCCTGTTCCAGACTCCGAAAACGAAGAGGTATGTGATTCGGTAAGAAAACAGAGTCCAAAACTTTTCCAGTAGGAAATTTTCCCCGTTTTGGAATATTTGAAAAATTACAAAAATTGGAAGTAGTCCGGAAAGTACGCGAGGAGGCGACAAGCCTGCACGGCGCGGGCCCACCCCCTGGACACGCCGTGAGGGCTTTTGGCCACCTCATGCGCCTCCCGTACTCTTTATGGTCTGTAAAAATCATCATATATACTCCCGTTTGGTCTGACCCCTGCATCACGCAGATTTCCTCTGCTTTTTGTTTTGAACATGTTTTCTGCCGCAGATTTAGAGCAAGATGTCGTTCGAGGAATCTGTGGGGGAGAACAATCTCTGTCAAGTCTATGGAGAAGTACATGTTGATCTGAAAAGGATGGAGGTCATGGAGGCTAAGGAAAGGCTACCTAAAGAAACCAAGTGCAAAGCTGAAGAGAAGAATCAGGCGTGGGATGAAGTGCAATCTATGCTCAACAAGGAAGAATTTGAAGAAGTGGATTTCCTCCAACCCTACCTCCACCTACTGTCTCCATCCTTGATTGAACCCTTGAGGTTTTGTGAAACAACTCGTGCTCGCAATACTTGTGTCACTCGTGAAGTTGTTTTGCTGGAAAAACATATCACATATCTCCAAGGTATAAATCAAAGATTAATGGCCCTCTTGAAGTCAAAGATTGCAACAACTCCACCATCACCACCAAAGGAAGACAACTGAGCATTGGTATGGGCAATCACCTTGGCTTGTGCCAAGCTTGGGGGAGTTGCCTCGGTATCGTATCACCATCACATCTTTTGCCTTTACCCCCGATGTATTCGAACTCGTGAGCCATATAATAAGTTGTTTTAGTTTTCCTTTTCAGTTTTCTATTTGTCTAGTAGTTTTAAATGTCTTACTATTTTAGTCTTGAGTTTTTCTTTGTGTCACCCCCGATGTATTCGAACTCGTGAGCCATATAATAAAGAGTGTCTTAGTCGAAGGGTTTTCCTCTATCCATGATCAAAAGAGTGAGAATAGAACAAAAGCATGAAAGATCATGTAATGAGCTTATGGGAAGTGATGGCTTCACATATAAAAAGAATAAGGATTAAAACTTGTTGAGGGTAGGAAAACGTAGACCTTGGTAATTGTTGCAATTAATAGGAAGTGATAAAGAAGGAGAGGTTCACATATAAATATATCATCTCTGACACCATCTATGATTCTGAACACTAACTAAACTATTACATGCCTAGAAGTAGATGTTGGACAAGGAAGACAACATAATGAATTGTGTTTGCTTGGCTCTGAACAATGTTATATGATTAGAGATCCCTTAGCATGTGACGATTGCTTCCACCTCATCTTAGCCAAAACTCCCGCACCAAGTAGAGATACTACTTGTGCATCCTTAAACCTTCAAACCAGTTTTTCCATGAGTGTCCACCATACCTACCTATGGATTGAATAAGATCCCTCAAGTAAGTTGTCATCGGTGCAAGCAATAAAAATTGCTCTCTAATATGTATGACCTGTTAGTGTGTGGAAAATAAGCTTTATACGAACCTGTGATGAGGAAGACATAAAAGCGACAGACTGCGTAATAAAGTTCTTTATCACAGGAGGCAATATAAAGTGACGTTCCTCCGCACTAAGAAGACACGCATCCAAACCTCACAAGCGCATGACAACCTCTGCTTCCCCCTACGAAGTGCCTATCTTGTACCTTTACTTTTTGCCCTTGAAAGAGTCATGGTGATCTTCACCAATTCCTTATTTTGCCTTTGTCTTGGCTACCGTCACATGCTTGGGAAAGATCTATATTCATATGTCAACTTGGAGGTAAGTATTCATGAATTATTATTGTTGAAATTACCCTTGAGGTAAGCAGTTGGGAGGAAAAACTGTAAGCCCCTATCTTTCTCTGTGTCCAGCTGAAACTTTGATCTCATGAGTACCACGTGAGTTGTAGCAATTGTAGGGAACGAAAGAATGATTGAGTATGTGGATTTGCTTTACAAGCTCTTATTTGACTCTTTCTGATGTTGTGATAAATTGCAATTGCTTCAATGACTAAAGGCTATCGATTGTTACTTCTCGGTAAGGTTCTTGATCCATGCTTTACTTTGTGAAGGAATTATCACTTTAGCATGAGAGATTATATGTTGGTATTGCTGTTCTGATCTTGATCTTGATGCATGCATGTTCGTATCTTGTTTTCTCGACACCTCTGTCCCTAAACATGTGGACATATTTACTGAGCTCGGCTTTCGGTTGAGGACAAGCGAGGTCTCAGCTTGGGGGAGTTGATACGTCCATTTTGCATCATGTTTTCATGTTGATATTTATCGCTTCTTTGGCGGTTATTTCACTTCACGGTACAATTCTTATGCCTTTTCTCTCTTATTTTGCAAGGTTTACATGAAGAGGGAGACAGCCGGCAACTGGAATTCTGGCCTGAAAGTGGAGCAAAGTTGAGATACCTATTCTGCGCAACTCCAAACACCGTAAAAATCAACGAGGATTTTTCCACCGATTTATCAAAAATATTGGGCCGAAGAAGTGCGAGAGGGGGGCGTGTAGGTGGCCACAAGCCTGCACGGCGCGATCACCCCCCAGGCGGCGCCATGAGGGCTTGTGGGCACCCTCCAGGCCCAATTGGCCCCCTCTTTTGCTGTATGAAGGGTTTCGTCCAGGAAAAAAATCAGGGAGGAGCTTTTTTGTGGATTCGCCGCTGCCACGAGGCGGAACTTGAGCAGAACCAATCTAGAGCTCCGGCAGGACGATCCTCCGAGAGAAACTTCCCTCCCGGAGGGGGAAATCGTCGCGATCGTCATCACCAACACTCCTCTCATCGGAGGGGACTCGTCACCATCAACATCTTCATCAGCACCATCTCATCTCCAAACCCTACTTCATCACTTGTAACCAATATCCGTCTCGCGACTCCGATTGGTACTTGTAAGGTTGCTAGTAGTGTTGATTACTCTTTGTAGTTGATGCTACTTGGATTGTTTGGTGGAAGAGTTTATGTTCAGATCCTTGATGCTACCCATTACCTCTCTGGTCACGAATATGATTATGCTTTGTGAGTAGTTACTTTTGTTCCTGAGCACATGGGATAAGTCATGCTAATAGTAGTCATGTGAATTTGGTATTCGTTCGGTAATTTGATATGTTGTATGTTGTTTTTCCTCTAGTGGTGTTAGGTGAACGTCGACTACATAACACTTCACCATTATTTGGGCCTAGAGGAAGGCATTGGGAAGTAGTAAGTAGATGATGGGTTGCTAGAGTGACAGAAGCTTAAACCCTAGTTTATGCGTTGCTTCGTAAGGCGCTGATTTGGATCCACTAGTTTAATGCTATGGTTAGACTTTGTCTTAATTCTTCTTTCGTAGTTGCGGATGCTTGCGAGAGGGGTTAATCATAAGTGGGATGCTTGTCCAAGTAATGGCAGTACCACACTATGAAAGTAACGAACGCGAATCATATGAACATGATGAAAACTAGCATGACAGAAATTCCCGTGTGTCCTCGGGAGCGTTTTTCCTCCTATAAGACTTTGTCCAAGCTTGTCCCTTGCTACACAAGGGATTGTGCCACTTTGCTGCACCATTCCTACTTTTTTACTTGTTGCTTGCTACGAATCATCTCACCACACAATCACTTGTTACTGACAATTTCAGTGTCTGCAGATTTTACCTTGCTGAAAACCACTTGTCAGATCCTTCTGCTCCTCGTTTGGTTCGACACTCTTACTTATCGAAAGGACTATGATTGGTCCCCTATACTTGTGGGTTATTATGTATCCACTTCCATAAACCCAAAGTTGTCCATATGAGTCCACCATACCTACCTATATGCGGTATCTACCTGCCGTTCCAAATAAGTTTGGAGGTGCCACTCTCTAAACCTTCAAGAAATAATCTGTTTTGCATGCCCGAACCACTCATGTGGTGACAGGGGGCTATCAGTATCTTCCATGCTAGGCGTGTTATCCTTGATATGTGTTTATTCACTATCATTCACGAGAAAGGGGTCGGTAATTAGAATGCCCAGTTCCATGCTCAAATCGAAAAGATAATTGCAAACAAAACTCCCCCTGGATTGATGTTGGTATGGACGGCACCCGAGGATTCGGCTAGTCGTGGAGTGTGATTGATTGGTGGCGGGGGAGTCAAAACTTTAATTTTCTATTTGGGAACAACCTATAGCAAGTGTAGTGTGGAAGATGGTGAGAACTCTTAGTCATTGCGTTGACAATGAAAGCATGCCACCCAAAATTATTATCTTCGTTTTCAAAGCTTGAGCTCTCGCACCTCTCCTATCAATGCTTCCCTCTGTGAAGGGCCTGTCTATTTATGTTCCTGTTGAGTCATCCTCCTCTTATAAAAGCGCCAATTAGAGAGCACCTCTGTCATTTTTATGCTTTGCTTTTAACTGTGATTGAGTATGACTGTGACTGGATCTTCTTTGCCATGAATAACAATGTTTAGTCAGCCCTTGGTCTTTGAAGGTGTTGTGCATTTATGTTTTGCGGTCTTAGAAAGAGCTAGCGAGATACCATCTGTTCGTACTGCTTCATGATTGTTTTGATTGAAGTGTTGACGTTTGAAACTTGTCATTATTTCTCGCTAGTTGATTATACCATTGATATGAGTTTACCGTGAGATCTAGATGTCATTTGCTTATGTGGTTTGCTTGTGATCTTGCTGAAATTCTGGTTATGAGTTAGACATAGTTGCAACAACAAGATCAAACAGAGTTCGTAAAAGTTTTTCTTTTGTCTCTTTCAATTTGTCAACTAAACTGCTTGAGGACAAGCAAGGCTTTAAGCTTGGGGGAGTTGATACGTCTCCGTCGTATCTACTTTTCGGAACTCTTTTGCCCTTGTTTTGGACTCTAATTTGCAAGATTTGAGTGGCACTAACTCGGACTAACGATGTTTTCAGCAGAATTACCATGGTGTTGTTTTTGCCTAGAAATAAAAGTTCTCGGAATGACCTAAAAATTTATGGAGAATTTTTGTGGAATTTATGAAAAATACTAGCGCAAGAATCAGCAGAGGAAGTGGAGATGTGAGCCCACAAGCCCACCAGGCGCGCTCCCACTGGCCGCGCCTGGCAGGCTTGTGGGGCCAACAACGCTCCACCGCCTCCAAATCCAGCTCTATTTAGGCCGTTTCGTCTGGACAAAAAATCAAGGAGAAGAGTTCATCGCGTTTTATGATATGGAGGCGCCGCCACCTCCTGTTCTTCCTATGGAGGGCAGATCTGGAGTCCGTTCTGGGCTTCGGAGAGGGGAGATCGTCGCCATCGTCATCATCAACCTTCCTTCATCGACAATTCCATGATGCTCTTCACTGTCCGTGAGTAATCTCATCGTAGGCTTGCTAGACGGTGATGGGTTGGATGAGATCTATCATGTAATCGAGTTATTTTTGACGGGGATTGATCCCTAGTATCCACTATGTTCAGAGATTGATGTTGCTACTACTTTGCCATGCTTAATGCTTGTCACTAGGGCCCGAGTGCCATGATTTTAGATCTGAACCTATTATGTTGTCGCCAATATATGTGTGTTCTTAATCCTATCTTGCAAGTTGTAGTCACCTACTATGTGTTATGACCCGGCAACCCCGGAGTGACAATAGCCGGAACCACTCCCGGAGATGACCATAGTATGAGGAGTTCATGTATTCACCAAGTGTTAATGCGTTGGTCCAGTTCTTTATTAAAAAGAGAACCTTAATAGCCCGTAGTTTCCATTAGGACCCCGCAGCCACGGGAGGGATGAACAATAGATGTCATGCAAGTTCTTTTCCCTAAGCACGTATGACTACATACCGAATACACACCTACAATACATTGACGAACTGGAGCTAGTTACATATCTCTTCGTGTTATAACTGTTGCATGATGAATAGCATCCAGCATAATTATCGATCACCGATCCAATGCCTACGAGTTTTTCCTACTGGTCCTTGATATGTTACTTTGCTGCTACTTCTGTCACTTTGCTACCGTTACTCTGTTGCTACTGCTGTTACTTTGCTGCTACTGTTGTCACTTTGCTGCTACTGGTTACTGTTGCTACTGCTGCTATCATACTACTTTGCTACTGATACTTTGCTGCAGACACTAAATCTTTCAGGTGTGGTTCAATTGAAAACTCAACTGCTAATACTTGAGAATATTCTTTGGCTTCCCCTAGAGTCGAATCAATAAATTTGGGTTGAATACTCTACCCTCAAAAACTGTTGCGATCCCCTATACTTGTGGGTTATCAGTCATCAATCCCTACCTCGCGGGAATGCTGCAACACCCTCAATCTATTGAGATGCGTGAGGGGATGCTGCACATCCATGATGTTGAGGGGCCCAAGAAGACCGGAAGCATGGAGGCGAGGTTCGAACCAATGGAGCAGCAAGTCTTCAAGTGCCAAGGGATGGTGGAGCGTGGACTTAACGCCAACCACATAATGATCATGGAGTTCACCAAGAAGCACAAGATCGAAGTAAATGACATCGGGAAGCACCTCTCCAGGCTCTATGATAGAATTGATCACCTCCAAGCCTAGATCTATGACTTGCAGAACCAAAACTGTGAGTATGAGTATAGATTTAATTCAATACGGTTGGCTGCAGATTTGAGGATTCCGGAGACTCGTTCATCTTTCCATGGTGGGGCACCTATGCCTTGGAAGACGGAGGATCAAACCCAGGTTGCAACAACTCCACCACCATCACCTCCAAAGGAAGACAACTAAGCATGGGTATGGGCAATCCCCTTGGCTTGTGCCAAGCTTGGGGGAGTTGCCCCGGTATCGTATCACCATCACATCTTTTGCCTTTACCTTTGTTTTATTTTTTACTTTTCAATTTTATCTTTCTCTAGTAGAATAAAGGTCTTAGTGTTTTAGGCTTGAGTTTTGCTTTGTGTCACCCCCGATGTATTCGAGCTCGTGAGCCATATAATAAAGACTGTCTTAGTTAAGGGCCTTGCCTCATGCCATGACCAAAAGAATGAGAAAAGAACAAAAGCATGAAAAGATCATGCAATGATCTTATGGGAAGTGATGGCTTCACATATAAAAAGAATGATGATTGAAACTTGTTGAGGGTAGAAAAACGTAGACCTTGGTCATTGTTGCAATTAATATGAAGTGATAAAGAAGGAGAGGTTCACATATAAATATATCATCTCTGACACCATCTATGATTGTGAACACTAACTAAACTATTACATGCCTAGAAGTAGATGTTGGACAAGGAAGACAACATAATGAATTGTGTTTGCTTGGCTCTGAACAATGTTATATGATTAGAGATCCCTTAGCATGTGACGATTGCTTCCACCTCATCTTAGCCAAAACTCCCGCACCAAGTAGAGATACTACTTGTGCATCCTTAAACCTTCAAACCAGTTTTTCCATGAGTGTCCACCATACCTACCTATGGATTGAATAAGATCCCTCAAGTAAGTTGTCATCGGTGCAAGCAATAAAAATTGCTCCCTAATATGTATGATCTATTAGTGTGTGGAAAATAAGCTTTGTACGAACCTGTGATGAGGAAGACATAAAAGCGACAGACTGCATAATAAAGTTATTTATCACAGGAGGCAATATAAAGTGACGTTCCTCCACACTAAGAGGACGCACATCCAAACCTCAAAAGCGCATGACAACCTCTGCTTCCCTCTGCGAAGGGCCTATCTTGTACCTTTACTTCTTTCCCTTGAAAGAGTCGTGGTGATCTTCACCAATTCCTTATTTCGCCTTTATCTTGGCTAACGTCATATGCTTGGGAAAGATCTATATTCATATGTCAACTTGGATGTAAGTATTCATGAATTATTGTTGTTGACATTACCCTTGAGGTAAATGGTTGGGAGGCGAAACTATAAGCCCCTATCTTTCTCTGTGTCCAACTGAAACTTTGATCTCATGAGTACCACATGAGTTGTAGCAATTGTAGAGAACGAAAGGATGATTGAGTGTGTGGATTTGCTTTACAACTCTTATTTGACTCTTTCCGATGTTGTGATAAGTTGCAATTGCTTCAGTGACTGAAGGCTATCGGTTGTTAATTCTCGGTAAGGTTCTTGACCCATGCTTTACTTTGTGATGGAATTGTCACTTTAGCATTAGAGATGATATGATGGTATTGTTGTTCTGATCATGATCATGATGCCTGCATGTTCGTATCTTGTTTTGTCGACACCTCTCTCCCTAAACGTGTGGGCATATTTATTGATCTCGACTTTCGCTTGAGGACAAGCGAGGTCTGAGCTTGGGGGAGTTGATACGTCCATTTTGCATCTTGCTTTCATGTTGATATTTATCGCTTTTTGGGTTGTTATTACACTTCACGGTACAATACTTATGCCTTTACTCTCTTATTTTGCAAGGTTTACATGAAGAAGGAGAATGCCGGCAGCTGGAATTCTGGCCTGAAAAAGGAGCAAGTTTGAGATACCTATTATGCGCAACTCCAAAATCCGTGAAAATCAACGAGGATTTTTTTTGGGATTTATAAAAAATACTGGGCCGAAGAAGTACCAGAGGGGCGCCAGCAGGAGGCCACAAGCTTGCTAGGCGTGGCCTTCCCCCTGGCCGTGCCTAGGGGGCTTGTGGGCTCCCACTTGGCCCTATGGCTCCCCCTTTTGCTACAAGAAGGGTTTCGTTCCAGAAAAAATCAAGAGGAGGCTTTTCGGAGGATTCGCCGCCGCCACGAAGCAGAACTTGAGCAGTACCAATCTAGAGCTCCAGCAGGACGATCCTGCCGGGGAAACTTCCCTCCCGGAGGGGGAAATCGTCGCCATCGTCATCACCAACACTCCTCTCATTGGAGGGGACTCATCACCATCAACATCTTCATCAGCACTATCTCATCTCCAAACCCTAGTTCATCTCTTGTAACGAATCTCCGTCTCACGACTCTGATTGGTACTTGTAAGGTTGCTAGTAGTGTTAATTACTCTTTGTAGTTGATGCTAGTTGGATTACTTGGTGGAAGATTATATGTTCAGATCTTTGATGCTACTCATTACCTCTCTGGTCATGAATATGATTATGCTTTGTGAGTAGTTACTTTTGTTCCTGAGGACATGGGATAAGTCATGCTATAAGTAGTCATGTGAATTTGGTATTCGTTCGGTATTTTGATGTGTTGTATGTTGTTTTTCCTCTAGTGGTGTTATGTGAACGTCGACTACATAACACTTCACCCTTATTTGGGCCTAGAGGAAGGCATTGGGAAGTAGTAAGTAGATGATTGGTTGCTAGAGTGACAGAAGCTTAAACACTAGTTTATGCATTGCTTCGTAAGGGGCCGATTTGGTTCCACTAGTTTAATGCTATGGTTAGACTTTGTCTTAATTCTTCTTACGTAGTTGCGGATGCTTGCGAGAGGGGTTAACCATAAGTGCGATTCTTGTCCAAGTAAGGGCAGTACACAAGAGCCGGTCCACCCACATATCAAACTATCATAGTAGCGAACGCGAATCATATGAATATGATGAAAACTAGCTTGACAGAATTTCCCATGTGTCCTCGGGAGCGTTTTACCTCCTATAACAGTTTGTCCAGGCTTGTCCCTTGCTACAAAAGGGATTGGGCCACCTTGCTGCACTGTTGTTGCTTTTGTTACTTGCTACTTGCTACGAATCATGTCACCACACAACTACTTGTTACCGATAATTTAAGAGCTTGGAGATATTACCTTGCTGAAAACCACTTGTCAGATCCTTCTGCTCCTCGTTGGGTTCAACACTCTTACTTATCGAAAGGACTACGATAGATCCCCTATACTTGTGGGTCATCACCTACCTCTGGCCATATAGGAGGAGGAGGACACCGACGAGGTTGCCGACGCTCTCAAGCCCCAACAAGTGAGCTCGCCTTGATGTCGCCTACCTGCTGGTGGTCAGAACAACAACGGGGAGGCAGGGGTTCGCCAGCGACGAGGAGGCCGTTGCGAAGGACTTTCGGCAGGTGGTCGAGGAGGTGGCTAGAGACATGGAAATGCTCGGGCGAGTTGGGGAAAGCTTCCTGGGTTGAGATGGTTGGTTTGGTGGGTCGAGGGGCGCAGGAGCCGTCGTGTAGCCGGAGATTGACCGGAGCTCCGAGGCGGAGGGGCCTCGATCGATCTCGAGCACCCGGGCTCTGCTGGGTTGCTGGGGTGGCTAGGGAGGTACTAGTGATCGTGGTGAAGCTATCTGAAGGGTGCTGGAGCGAGGGGGAGGGCTATTTATAGGCCCACGACGATGAGCCGATTTCGGAGCGCCGGTGACTCACCGTGGCGCGCATGGGGGTGCAGGGAGGAGCTGGGGTCGAAACCACGATCTCAGGACGTGGTTTTGGACTGCCAGAACCATTTGCAATAGAGGGAGAGAGAGAGAGGAGTCGAGCATCCGTGGTTGCGCAACCTTGGTCGGTTCTGGTGCGCGCGGGCATGCGTCGCACGAGCTCTAGCGTGGGAGAGGAGGTCCCCTGAAGCTTGCTCGATGCAGAGGGTTGTCGGGGAAGAGGTTGGACAACTCGGGTGAGGCCGGTACTGGCCGAGAACATCGCCCCCACCTCGATGGCTTCCTGTAGCGCGCCTAGAGCGCAATTTTGGCATGCCACGGCATGCTGGTGCGCTCTGAGGCACTTTGTACGTGTCTAGCATGTCCTGGCACTGGCTGGGAGCGTGGCTAGCCGTTTGAGTCTTGTGGGAGCTTCGGCTGGTCAAGGGAGAAGAAATACTAGTACTGTGAGCCTTGAACTGAAATCTAAATTGGGATTTTTGGCCTTTCCGCTTTGAACTAGTGAGGGGCCAGTTGACTGGGGTTAGACACATATGCTGGCCACCTAATCTATGAGTTTGAAGCAAAGGGGTTTGGTTTAGCTGTGGCTAAGGTGGCTTTTTCCTATCTGTCAGAAGGTGTTCAAGAGTGGTTTAAGGGGGTTGCACCCCACCACTAGTGCTGCAACTTAACATGTTTGGATTTGGTGCTAAATCATGGGGTTTCACCAAGTTTGAGCTCCAATGGACAAGTTTAGCTTTGTAAACTTGAAAACACTCCAATATGATCAGATCTGTCCCTTCCAAAGGGAGTGTGGGCAAAGTAAGTCCCACAAATCCCATTTTTTGGTGTGGAACCCTCATTTGAGGTATTAGACACTCCTGCAAAGTTCCAGCATCATTGGATAAACTTTTCTATGTAGAGTTGCTGTAGCTTGATTCTGGACAGAATGGGTTTTTGGGTTATTTGGGGTCCTTATTCACCCTTGATCAAGGTGAAACTTTACGTGGACAACAAATATGGCTTAGGGATCTCTCTGGATTATTCTAGGAATTTATTAAGAATATTTCCTTTGGAAATATTTCAAAAGGTCAAAACAGATAGAAATAGCTTTCATGGTTTTATTCAATAATTGTAATATAAAATAGGGTTTAAAATCCTATGTATGGAAAATATATGTCCTTCTCATCATCTCTTAATTTAATCAGATTTTTCTAAGATAGAAAATTATTTTTCCAAGTAGGAATACCAATTCTGGTCTCAGAAATGGACATATTATTTAATTAGGAAAATAATTAAAAAAATAATCATCTTTGTGTTTTTGAAATACAAAGATAGTTTAAAAATCAGATCACCAACTCTGAGTAGAAGCACTACTTGCTATCAAGGGCTTGTAGTGCAACTCAAGGTAGGGTTTGACCTTGACCAGAAATAAGTAAAAGGTTTTTGGAAATCAATGATATAAAAATAGGGTTTTATCCTCACATGATCAATCACACAAGCATACAATGTCAATCATGGCACTCACAACATTAGTCTTGAAAAAGTTTTAACAAGCTCAGAATTTCACAATACAGATAAGTGACAGCAAAAACAGGGTGTGACACTAGCGGAGTCATATCCACCAACCTCAGTAACAATAATCACACGCTTGGATGGACACTCTCTCACACAATGACCTCCACCCTTGCAACAACGACAAATAACCCCACGTGTTTGCCCTATGGATGCCATGGATGAAGAATAGCTCTATGCTGGCCCGGAAGGTGTGCTCTTGGCGGAGGGTGGGGCACGGGCCTGTTTCCTGGTATCTCTGTTGGAGTTGGTGGCTGAAGTAGGCGGTGCTGATGCAGGACGATGTATGCAAGTAGATGAGGTCCGTGGAATTTATGAGGAAGTGCGACCTACAGAAAAGTTAGTTCTCGCCAATGCATGACGATCCTGCACTTCACGTTCAGCTTTGCGAGCAAGATGGAATAAACGAGTGATAGTGTTATAATCCTTATATTCTAGAATAGTCTGAATATCTCTATTTAATCCACCCATAAAACATGCAGGCATAGCTTCATTGTCCTCAACAATACAACAACTAATCATGCTAGTTTGTAATTTCTGATAATATTCTTCTACTTAATTTTTTCCTTGTCTTAAACGCTGCAATTTTTGAAGTAATTCATATTGATTATATGGTGGAATCCATCGAGTACGCATAACAGTTTTCAAAGCAGCCCAAGTAGTTGGAATATTAGCATGGTGTATTCGACAATGTTCAGACCACCAAAGACAAGAAAAACTAGTGAATGAACCAACAACAATAGCAACACGTCTATCCTCAAGAAATTGTAAGCATGTTAAACGTTGCCCTATTTCTAAATCCCAAGTAAGATATATATCAGGAACATATCGACCATCAAAAGTAGGAATATTCAATTTAAGTTTAGGGAGATGGTCATGATCCCGTACCTGAGGTGGTGGTGGTGCCCTATCATTGCGATTGTATCCATGTGGATGACCCGGTGCTTGTGGTGGTGGATGTTGTCCCTGGTGCTGATTTGGAGCAACCTCTCCCTCATCATCATCATCACCATCATAATCCTCATTCTGGTCAGCCACATAAACCTCAGTAGTAGCAACAGGAGCAATAGCAGGAGAAACAACACCAGAATTCTGTGCTTGGCCGGAAGGCACACATCACGCTCGTCCCACAAAATCCGGGCCTCGTTGTTGTAGTAGTAGTAGTTGTTGCTCGAGAGGGACAAAAGCTGCAACTGGTGGTGGTAGACGGGCAAGCACCTCATTGAACCTGGCGTCCATCTTGGTGTCGAATGCCTTCTCCAAACGATCTAGATTCTCCATGGCCTCTCAAAGGCTGGTCACAAAATCTTGTACCTGGTCAGCCATCATTTGCTAAAATTTATCATGGAGCTCCCAGTTGGTCAACCTCTCCCAGTCGATCTCGTTGGCTTGTGATCCTGGCATGGTGAGCAGCAATGGGAACATAGAAAAATATGAACCTACAGACAACTAGGAATTGGTAGTGGTGGTGGTGGTGGTGGTGGTATGTCACAAATCCATCACACAAATCTCAAATTCTTACCACTTCTTACCTAGCAGCAGGTGGTGATCAGCAACTGGTGTAGTCAAAACTCTCAAAGCTTGGATAGAGCGATTGCCAGGTGATGGCAAACACATGATGTAGATGTATATGGAGCTAGAAAGGATTATAATATAAAAGTGTCAGCAATAATCAGTACAAAGATGCAAAGTTGAAAGGACTCTCAACGACGGTACCGTGCTGGTCCTAGGCTAGACAGTACTAGAGACGCGAGACTAGAACACCAACAAAATCATGACGCTACACGTAATCAAGGGAAGAGCCATTCTGATTTTCTTTCCTTTTTTCTTTTTCTTTTTTCTGCATTTTTGCGCTCTTTTTTCTAGAAAACCGCTATAATGGCGATTGTCTCAAAACTCTTCCGAAGGACTAAAAAGAGGATACATACGAAAAAAAAAATGACTCATTTTTTTTCTAGAGCAATTCGGGGCGGTGACGACCCAAATGTGCTACTAATATCAATACAGTGGCGAGTGTCTCAAAACACTCTAAAAGCCTAACAACATGATAGGGAAAAAAATCACCCTCTGAAATTTTGGCCTAAAAAGTGCTCTGAAAGTGTGCCTGACTTTTTTGACCGAAACCTACTCATACGTCTCCAACGTATCTATGATTTTTTATGGTTCCATGCTATTATCTTGTCAAACTTTGGATGTTTTGTATGCATTTTATATATTTTTTGGGACTAACTTATCAACTCAGTGCCAAGTGCCAGTTCCTGTTTTTTTCCGTGTTTTTGGCCTTTTTCAGAGGAGAATATCAAATGGAGTCCAAATGGAATAAAACCTCCGAAAAGATTTTTCCCGGAACAGAAGATACGCAGGGAGCTTGAGAACCAAGGAAAAGGGTCCCGGGGGAGGCCACAAGCCCCCTAGCCACGGCCTCGGGGGCCCCTAGCAGGATTGTGGGCCCCAGTGGCTCCTTTGCCCTACTTCTTCCGCCTATAAATCCCTGAAAAATCTGAAACCACAGGAGAGAGCCACGAAAATACTTTTCCGCCGCCGCAAGCTTCTTTCTCCGCAAGATCCCATCTGGGGCACGTTCCAGTGCCCTGCCGGAGGGGGATTCGGACACAGAGGGCTTCTTCATCAACACCATTGCCTCTCCGATGATGCGTGAGTAGTTCACTATGTTGGAGAACGTCGCATGGGAAACAAAAATTTTCCTACGCGCACGAAGACCTATCATGGTGATGTCCATCTACGAGAGGGGATGAGTGATCTACGTACCCTTGTAGATCGTACAGCAGAAGCGTTTAGAGAACGCGGTTGATGTAGTGGAACGTCCTCACGTCCCTCGATCCGCCCCGCGAACAATCCCGCGATTAGTCCCACGATCTAGTACCGAACGGACGGCACCTCCGCGTTCAGCACACGTACAGCTCGACGATGATCTCGGCCTTCTTGATCCAGCAAGAGAGACGGAGAGCTTGAAGAGTTCTCCGGCAGCGTGACGGCGCTCCGGAGGTTGGTGATGATCTCGTCTCAGCAGGGCTCCGCCCGAGCTCCGCAGAAACGCGATCTAGAGGAAAAACTATGGAGGTATGTGGTCGGGCAGCCGTGAGAAAGTCGTCTCAAATCAGCCCTAAAACCTCCGTATATTTAGGTGGGAGGGAGGGGAGGAGTCAGCCTCAAAACCTAAAGGTTTGGCCGAAATTGGAGGTGGAGGAGTCCTACTCCAATCCTACTTGGAGTAGGATTCCACCTTCCCACTTGGAAACTCTTTCCACCTTGTGTTTTTTCCTTCTCAAACCTTATGGGCCTTAGTGGGAACTTATTCCAGCCCACTAGGGGCTGGTTTATCTCTTCCCATAGCCCATGAGACCCCTTGGGGCGTGACACCCCTCCCGATGGTCCCCGGCACCCCTCCCGGCACTCCCGGTACACTACCGATGAGCCCGAAACTTTTCCGGTAATGCACGAAAACCTTCCGGTAACCAAATGAGGTCATCCTATATATCAATCTTCATTTCCGGACCATTCCGGAAACCCTCGTGACGTCCGTGATCTCATCCGGGACTCCGAACAACATTCGGTAACCAACCATATAACTCAAATACGCATAAAACAACGTCGAACCTTAAGTGTGCAGACCCTGCGGGTTCGAGAACTATGTAGACATGACCCGAGAGACTCCTCGGTCAATATCCAACAGCGGGACCTGGATGCCCATATTGGATCCTACATATTCTACGAAGATCTTATCGTTTGAACCTCAGTGCCAAGGATTCGTATAATCCCGTATGTCATTCCCTTTGTCCTTCGGTATGTTACTTGCCCGAGATTCGATCGTCAGTATCCGCATACCTATTTCAATCT
The DNA here is from genome assembly GCF_904849725.1 of Hordeum vulgare subsp. vulgare. Taxonomy (NCBI): domain Eukaryota; kingdom Viridiplantae; phylum Streptophyta; class Magnoliopsida; order Poales; family Poaceae; genus Hordeum; species Hordeum vulgare. The sequence continues at coordinate 118,740,730 of NC_058518.1, forward strand.
CGTTTACCGGCAAGTCTCTTTACTCGTTCCGTAATACAAGATCCCGCAACTTACACTAAGTTACATTGCTTGCAAGGCTTGTGTGTGATGTTGTATTACCGAGTGGGCCCCGAGATACCTCTCCGTCACACGGAGTGACAAATCCCAGTCTTGATCCATACTAACTCAACTAACACCTTCAGAGATACCTGTAGAGCATCTTTATAGTCACCCAGTTACGTTGCGACGTTTGATACACACAAAGCATTCCTCCGGTGTCAGTGAGTTATATGATCTCATGGTCATAGGAATAAATACTTGACACGCAGAAAACAGTAGCAACAAAATGACACGATCAACATGCTACGTCTATTAGTTTGGGTCTAGTCCATCACATGATTCTCCTAATGATGTGATCCCGTTATCAAGTGACAACACTTACCTATGGCCAGGAAACCTTGACCATCTTTGATCAACGAGCTAGTCAACTAGAGGCTTACTAGGGACAGTGTTTTGTCTATGTATCCACACAAGTATTGTGTTTCCAATCAATACAATTATAGCATGGATAATAAACGATTATCATGAACTAAGAAATATAATAATAACTAATTTATTATTGCCTCTAGGGCATATTTCCAACAGTCTCCCACTTGCACTAGAGTCAATAATCTAGTTCACATCACCATGTGATTCCAACGAATTCAACACCCATATAGTTCTGGGGTCTGATCACGTCTTGCTCGTGAGAGAGTTTTCAGTCAACGGTTCTGAAACTTTCAGATCCGTGTGTTCTTTACAAATTTTTATGTCATCTTATAGATGCTGCTACTACGTGCTACTCAGAAATGCTCCAAATATCTACTCTACTATATGAATCCGTTTCACTACTCATAGTTATTCGGATTAGTGTCAAAGCTTGCATCAACGTAACCTCTTTACGACGAACTCTTTAACCACCTCCATAATCGAGAAAAATTCCTTAGTCCATTAGTTACTAAGGATAAATTTTGACCGCTGCTAGTGATTCAATCATGGATCACTCTCTGTACCCTCAACAGACTTTGAGTCAAGGCACACATCAGGTGCGGTACACAGCATGGCATACTTTAGATTCTACGGCTAAGGCATAGAAGACGACCTTCGTCTATTCTCTTTATTCTGCCGTGGTCGGGTTTTGAGTCTTACTCAAATTCACACCTCACAACGCAACCAAGAACTCCTTCTTTGCTGATCTATTTTGAACTCTTTCAAAAACTTGTCAAGGCATGCATCTTGTTGAAACTTCTATTAAGCGTTTTCGATCTATCTCCATAGATCTTTGATGCTCAACGTTCAAGTAGCGTAATCCAGGTACTCCTTTGAAAACTTCTTTCAAACAACCTTGTATGCTTTACAGAAATTCTACATTACTTCTGATCCACAATATGTCAACCACATATACCTATCAGAAATTCTATAGTGCTCCCACTCACTTCTTTGGAAATACAAGTTTCTCATAAACCTTGTACACACCCAAAAACTTTGATCATCTCATCAAAGTGTATATTCCAACTCCGAGATGCTTGCACCAGTCCATTGAAGGATCACTGGAGCTTGCATACTTGCTAGTATCTTTAGGATCGACAAAACCTTCTCGTTGTATCACATACAATGTTTGCTCAAGGAAACCGTTGAGAAACAATGTTTTGACATCCTACGTGCAATATTTCATAAATAATGCATCAACAACTAACATAATTCTAACAGACCTTTAGCATCGCTACGAGTGAGAAAGTCTCATCATAGTCAACTGTTTGATCTTGTCGAAAACATCTTTGCGACAAGTCGAGCTTTTCTTAATAGTGACTTATCACCATCATCGTCTGTCTTCTTTTAAAGATCCATCTTTACTCAATAGTCTTATGACCATCAAGTAGTTCTTTCAAAGTCTACACTTTGTTTTCATACATGGATCCTCTCTCGGATTTCATGGCTTCCAGCCATTTGTCGGAATCTGGGCCCACCATCGCTTTCTCCATAACTCGTAGGTTCACTGTTGCTCAACAACATGACCTCCAAGACAGGGTTACCGTACTACTTTGCAGCAGTACGCGACCTTGTCGACCTACGAGGTTTGTAGTAACTTGATTCGAAGCTCAATGATCACCATCATCAGCTTCCACTTCAATTGGTGTAGGCGCCACAGGAACAACTTCCTATGCCCTGCTACACACTGGTTGAAGTGATGGTTCAATAACCTCATCAAGTTCTACTACCCTCCCACTCAATTCTTTCGAGAGAAACCTTTCCTCGAAAAAGGATCCGTTTCTAGAAACAAACACTTTGCTTTCGGATCTGAGATAGGAGATGTACCCAACTGTTTTGGATATCCTATGAAGATGCATTTATCCGCTTTGGGTTCGAGCTTATCAGGCTGAAACTTTTTCACATAAGTGTCGAAGCCCCAAACTTTCAAGAAACGACAGTTTAGATTTCTCTAAACCTCAGTCTATACTATGTCATCTCAACGGAAATACGCGGTGCCCTATTTAAAGTGAATGCGGTTGTCTCTAATGCATAACCCATAAACGATAATGGTAATTTGATAAGAGACATCACAGCATGCACCATACTAAATAGTGCGTGGCTATGACGTTTAGACACATCATCACACTATGATGTTCCAGGTGGCATGAACTGTGAAACAATTTCCACATTGTCTTAACTGTGTACCAAAAACTCGCAACTCAGATATTCATTTCTATGATCATATTGTAGACAGTTCATCCTCTTGTTACGACGAACTTCACTCTGAAACGGAATTGAACTTTTCAGTATTTCAGACTTGTGATTCATTAAGTAAATACTCCTGTATCTACTCAAGTCGTCAGTGAAGTAAGAACATAATGATATCCACTGCGTGCCTCAGCACTCATTGGACTGCATACATCAAAAATGTATCACTTCCGACAAGTTACTATCTTGTTTCATCCCAATGAAAACAAGGCCTTGCTCATGTGGTATGATTTGCATGTCACTAGTGATTCGCAATCAGGTGAGTAAAGATCCATCAGCATGGACCCTCCTCATGCAATTTATACTAACATGACTCAAGCGGCAGTGCCACAAGTAAGTGGTACTATCATCATTAACTCGTATCTTTTGGCACCAATGTGTAACACTACAATCGAGATTCAATAAACCATTGAAGGTGATTATTCAAGCAAATAGAGTAACCATTATTCTCTTTGAATGAATAATCGTATTGCAATAAACACGATCCAATCATGTTCATGCCTAACGCAAGCACCAAATAACAATTATTTAGGTTCAACACCAATCCCGATGGTAGAGGGAGCGTGCGACGTTTGATCATATCAACCTTGGAAACACTTCCAACACGTATCGTCACCTCGCCTTTAGCTAGTCTCCGTTTATGTCGTAGCTTTTATTTCGCGTTACTAATCACTTAGCAACCGAACCGGTATCCAATACCCTTGTGCTACTAGGAGTACTAGTAAAGTACACATCAACATTATGTATATCAAATATACTTCTCTCGACTTTTGCCAGCCTTCTTATCTACCAAGCATCTAGAGTTGCTCCGCCTCAGTGACTGTTCCCCTTATTACAGAAGCACTTAGTCTCGGGTTTGGGTTTTGGGTCTCTTCATTAGCGCAGCAACTGTTTTGCCGTTTCACGAAGTATCCCTTCTAGCCCTCGCCTTTCTTGAAACTTAGTGGTTTTCCAAACCATCAACTATTGATGCTCCTTCTTGATTTCTACTTTCGCAGTGTCAAACGTCGCGAATTGCTCAAGGATCATTGTATCTATCCTTGATATGTTATAGTTCATCACGAAGCTCTCAAAGCTTGGTGGCAGTGACTTTTGGAGAACCATCACTATCTCATCTGGAAGATTAGCTCCCACTTGATTCAAGTCATTATCGTACTCAGACAATCTGAGCACATGCTCAATGATTGAGCTTTTCTCCTTTACTTTGTGGTCAAAGAATCTTGTTGGAGGTCTCGTACCTCTTAACAAGGGCACAAGCATGAAATCACAATTTCATCTCTTTAGAACATCATTTATGTTCCGTGACATTTTAAAACGTTTTCGGTGCCTTGCTTCTAAGCCATTAAGTACTTTGCACTGAACTATCGTGTAGTCATCAGAAACGTGTATGTCGGATGTTCACAGCATCCACAGACGACGCTCGAGGTGCAGCACACCGAGTGGTGCATTAAGGACATAAGCCTTCTGTGCAGCAACGAGGACAATCCTCGGTTTTACAGACTTAGTCTGCAAAGTTTGCTACTATCAATTTTCAACTAAATTTTCTCTAGGAACATATAAAAACAGTAGAGCTATAGCGCAAGCTACATCGTAATTTGCAAAGACCATTAGACTATGTTCATGACAATTAGTTCAATTAATCATATTACTTAAGAACTCCCACTCAAAAAGTACATCTCTCTAGTCATTTGAGTGGTACATGATCCAAATCCGCTATCTCAAGTCCGATCATCACGTGAGTCGAGAATAGTTTCAGTGGTAAGCATCTCTATGCTAATCATATCAACTATACGATTCATGCTCGACCTTTCGGTCTCATGTGTTCCGAGGCCATGTCTGCACATGCTAGGCTCGTCAAGATTAACCCGAGTGTTCCGCGTGCGCAACTGTTTTGCACCCGTTGTATGTGAACGTTGAGTCTATCACACCCGATCATCACGTGGTGTCTCGAAACGACGAACTGTAGCAACGGTGCACAGTCGGGGAGAACACAATTTCGTCTTGAAATTTTAGTGAGAGATCACCTCATAATGCTACCGTCGTTCTAAGCAAAATAAGGTGCATAAAAGGATTAACATCACATGCAATTCATAAGTGACATGATATGGCCATCATCACGTGCTTCTTGATCTCCATCACCAAAGCACCGGCACGATCTTCTTGTCACCGGCGCCACACCATGATCTCCATCATCATGATCTCCATCAATGTGTCGCCATCGGGGTTGTCGTGCTACTTATGCTATTACTACTAAAGCTACGTCCTAGCAAAATAGTAAACGCATCTGCAAGCACAAACGTTAGTTATAAAGACAACCCTATGGCTCCTGCCGGTTGCCGTACCATCGACGTGCAAGTCGATATTTCTATTACAACATGATCATCTCATACATCCAATATATCACATCACATCGTTGGCCATATCACATCACAATCATACCCTGCAAAAACAAGTTAGACGTCCTCTAATTTTGTTGTTGCATGTTTTACGTGGTGACCAAGGGTATCTAGTAGGATCGCATCTTACTTACGCAAACACCACAACGGAGATATATGAGTTGCTATTTAACCTCATACAAGGACCTCCTCGGTCAAATCCGATTCAACTAAAGTTGGAGAAACCGTCACTTGCCAGTCATCTTTGAGCAAAGGGGGTTACTCGTGACGATGAAACCAGTCTCTCGTAAGCGTACGAGTAATGTCGGTCCAAGCCGCTTCAATCCAACAATACCGCGGAATCAAGAAAAGACTAAGGAGGGCAGCAAAACGCACATCATGGCCCACAAAACCTTTTGTGTTCTACTCGAGAAGACATCTACGCATGAACCTAGCTCATGATGCCACTGTTGGAGAACGTCGCATGGGAAACAAAAATTTTCCTACGCGCACGAAGACCTATCATGGTGATGTCCATCTACGAGAGGGGATGAGTGATCTACGTACCCTTGTAGATCGTACAGCAGAAGCGTTTAGAGAACGCGGTTGATGTAGTGGAACGTCCTCACGTCCCTCGATCCGCCCCGCGAACAATCCCGCGATCAGTCCCACGATCTAGTACCGAACGGACGGCACCTCCGCGTTCAGCACACGTACAGCTCGACGATGATCTCGGCCTTCTTGATCCAGCAAGAGAGACGGAGAGGTAGAAGAGTTCTCCGGCAGCGTGACGGCGCTCCGGAGGTTGGTGATGATCTCGTCTCAGCAGGGCTCCGCCCGAGCTCCGCAGAAACGCGATCTAGAGGAAAAACTATGGAGGTATGTGGTCGGGCAGCCGTGAGAAAGTCATCTCAAATCAGCCCTAAAACCTCTGTATATATAGGTGGGAGGGAGGGGAGGAGTCAGCCTCAAAACCTAAAGGTTTGGCCGAAATTGGAGGTGGAGGAGTCCTACTCCAATCCTACTTGGAGTAGGATTCCACCTTCCCACTTGGAAACTCTTTCCACCTTGTGTTTTTTCCTTCTCAAACCTTATGGGCCTTAGTGGGAACTTATTCCAGCCCACTAGGGGCTGGTTTATCTCTTCCCATAGCCCATGAGACCCCTTGGGGCGTGACACCCCTCCCGATGGTCCCCGGCACCCCTCCCGGCACTCCCGGTACACTACCGATGAGCCCGAAACTTTTCCGGTAATGCACGAAAACCTTCCGGTAACCAAATGAGGTCATCCTATATATCAATCTTCGTTTCCGGACCATTCCGGAAACCCTCGTGACGTCCGTGATCTCATCCGGGACTCCGAACAACATTCGGTAACCAACCATATAACTCAAATACGCATAAAACAACGTCGAACCTTAAGTGTGCAGACCCTGCGGGTTCGAGAACTATGTAGACATGACCCGAGAGACTCCTCGGTCAATATCCAACAGCGGGACCTGGATGCCCATATTGGATACGACATATTCTACGAAGATCTTATCGTTTGAACCTCAGTGCCAAGGATTCGTATAATCCCGTATGTCATTCCCTTTGTCCTTCGGTATGTTACTTGCCCGAGATTCGATCGTCAGTATCCGCATACCTATTTCAATCTCGTTTACCGGCAAGTCTCTTTACTCGTTCCGTAATACAAGATCCCGCAACTTACACTAAGTTACATTGCTTGCAAGGCTTGTGTGTGATGTTGTATTACCGAGTGGGCCCCGAGATACCTCTCCGTCACACGGAGTGACAAATCCCAGTCTTGATCCATACTAACTCAACTAACACCTTCGGAGATACCTGTAGAGCATCTTTATAGTCACCCAGTTACGTTGCGACGTTTGATACACACAAAGCATTCCTCCGGTGTCAGTGAGTTATATGATCTCATGGTCATAGGAATAAATACTTGACACGCAGAAAACAGTAGCAACAAAATGACACGATCAACATGCTACGTCTATTAGTTTGGGTCTAGTCCATCACATGATTCTCCTAATGATGTGATCCCGTTATCAAGTGACAACACTTACCTATGGCCAGGAAACCTTGACCATCTTTGATCAACGAGCTAGTCAACTAGAGGCTTACTAGGGACAGTGTTTTGTCTATGTATCCACACAAGTATTGTGTTTCCAATCAATACAATTATAGCATGGATAATAAACGATTATCATGAACTAAGAAATATAATAATAACTAATTTATTATTGCCTCTAGGGCATATTTCCAACACACTATAGACCTTCGGGTCCATAGCTAGTAGCTAGATGGCTTTTTCTCTCTATTGGATCTTCAATACAAAGTTCTCCATGATCTTCATGGAGATCTATCTGATGTAATCCCCTTTTGCGGTGTGTTTGTCGAGATCCGATGAATTGTGGATTTATGATAAGATTATTTATGATTATTATTTGAGTCTCCTTTGATCTCTTATATGCATGATTTCGTATCCTTGTAATTCTCTTCGAGTTGTGGGTTTCATTTGGCCAACTTGATCTATAATTCTTGCAAAGGGAGAAGTGCTTGGTTTTGGGTTCATACCGTGCGGTGACCTGACCCAATGACAGAAGGGGTAGCGAGGCACGCATCATGTTATTGCCATCAAGGGTAAAAAGAAGGGGTTTATATCAATTGCATGAATTATCCCTCTACATCATGTCATCTTGCATAGGACATTACTCCGTTTGTCATGAACTTAATACACTAGATGTATGCTGGGTAGCGGTCGATGTGTGGAGTAATAGTAGTAGATGCACACAGTATCGGTCTACTTTTCTCGAACGTGATGCCTATATGTATGATCATTGCCTTAGATATCATCATGACTTTGCGCGGTTCTATCAATTGCTCGACAGTAATTCGTTCACCCACGGTAATATCTGCTATCATGAGAGAAGCCTCTAGTGAACACTATGGCCCCCGGGTCTACCTCACATCATATTTTCAGCTCTACACTTTTACTCTATTGCACTTTCCGCCTTTATATCTCACTTTGCAATCAATCGTTAAGGGATTGACAACCTGTCTATAGCGTTTGGTGCAAGTTTGTTGTTTTTGTGCAGTTACTTTGGAGACTTGCCTTGATACTCCTACTGGATTGATACCTTGGTTCTCAAACTGAGGGAAATACTTACTGCTATTGTGTTGCATCACCCTTTTCTCTTCAAGGGAAAAACCAACGCAAGCTCAAGAGGTAGCAAGAAGAATTTCTGGCACCGTTGCAGGGGAGGATCAAGTCCAGAATAGTCTCCGTCAATGTGCCAATTTCTGGCGCCGTTGCCGGGGAGTATCATGTCAAGAATATTCTTCCTTCAACGTGTCAATTTCTGGCACAAGGGACTATTCTAAGTGAAGCTTATCCAAGTAACTCTCGCAAACTCATCTCTTGCATTTACTTTTTTGCCTCTCCTTTTCCTCTCCCCCACTTCTGAAAAACAAAATTTTAAAAAAATATTTGCCTTTTTCGGTTGCCTTTCCCTTGCTTGTGTGCTATGTTCCTTTAATATGCTTGCATCTCTGCTTGCTAAGTATCTATTGATATGGACCCTCATCCACTTGCTAATCTTTTCAAGAGGTCCAACTATGTTGAAACAATTGCTAGTGACTTGTGTGCACTAGATTATCTTTATGGAGTTTTTCTTGAGATGCGTGAATCTAAAAATCGTGATGAAGAAATTTGTGAAGTGATTCACGAGGGCTCCTTGAATGAAAATAATGATTGCAATGGTTTCACTATGAATTATATTAGTGTCAATCATGCTAAAAATACGCAAAACCCTAAGCTTGGGGATGCTAGTTTTGCTATGTCCTCTACTTGTTGCAATGATCATGAATGAGGTGATGATTTTTCTTATGATCTTTAAAATTTGTTTAAACCTCATGATGAATATGATATTTGCAATATTATTGAAAGTGGGTTTGGAGAAGTCATGCCTTTGGTTGATGATAATCCCACTATTTTTGAAGAGCGTCAACTTTGCATGCATGTGGATCATGAAAAGAATATCCTATGTGATAGCTATATTGTTGAATTTGAATATGATCCCACATGTAATTATTATGAGAGAGGAAAATATTGTGGTAGAAAATTTCATGTTACTAAACCACCTCTCGTTGTGTTCAGATTGCTATTGTCTCTTTCTTCTTCCTTGCATATGGAAGCTTTTGGTTGTCCTGATAATTTGTTTTCCTATAAAATGACTATGCATAGGAAGTATGTTAGACTTAGATGTGATTTTCACATGCTTTATGATGCTCTCCTTGTGCTTCAATTCTTGTCCTTTGTGTGAGCATCATTGAATTATCAATGCCTAGCTAAGGGCGTTAAACAATAGCGCTTGTTGGGAGGCAACCCAATTAATTTATCTTTGCCTTTTGCTTTCTATTTTGTTGTGTACACACCATCATAATTCTGTTATGATTGTGTTTTTTGTGTTTCTTTTTGTGTTTGTGCCAAGTAAAACCTTTATGACTAGTTTTGGTGATGGTTGTTTGATCAAGCTAAAAAATATAGAAACTTTTCGCTCACGAAATTATTTTTCATTCCTATCCAGAAAGATATTTTGAATTAATTATTTTTGCTTTTGGTTGATATGCCAATTTCCCAAATTGTCATAATTGTTCAGAATTTTTGAGATAACATAAGTATACGAAGTATACTGATTGCTACGGACTGGTCTGTTTTAGATAGATTCTGTTTTTGACAGATTCTGTTTTTGTTGTGTTGATTGCTTATTTTGATGAAACTATGGATAGTATCGGGGGGTACTAGCCATGGAAAAGTGAGGATACAGTAATTTAACACCAATATAAATAGAATTCAAGTTTGCTACAGTACCTAAATGTTGGGGAACGTCGCATGGGAAACAAAAATTTTCCTACGCGCACGAAGACCTGTCATGGTGATGTCCATCTATGAGAGGGGATATTCGATCTACGTACCCTTGTAGACCGCACAGCAGAAGCGTTAGTGAACGTGGTTGATGTAGTGGAACGTCCTCACGTCCCTCGATCCGCCCCGCGAACCGTCCCGCTATCAGTCCCACGATCTAGTGCCGAACGGACGGCACCTCCACGTTCAGCACACGTACAGCTCGACGATGATCTCGGCCTCCTTGATCCAGCAAGAGAGACAGAGAGGTAGATGAGTTCTCCAGCAGCGTGACGGCGCTCCGGAGGTTGGTGGTGATCTTATCTCAGCAGGGCTCCGCCCGAGCTCCGCAGAAACGCGATCCAGAGGTAAAACCGTGGAGATATGTGGTCGGGCTGCCGTGGCAAAGTTGTCTCAAATCAGCCCTAAAACCTCCGTATATATAGGGGGAAGATTGAAAATACAGTAACCCAACATCAGCATCAGTAGAATTTAAGTTTGCTACGGTATCTAAGGAAGTGGTGGTTTGCTTTCTCATACTAATGTTAGCACGAGTTTCTGTTTAAGTTTCGTGTTGTGAAGTTCTCAAGTTTTGGGTGAAGTTCTTCTGGACAAAGAGATAAAGAGTGGCAAGACCTCAAGCTTGGGGATGCCCAAGGCACCCCAAGAGATTCAAGGATGCCGTAAAAGCCTAAGCTTGGGGACTTCCTGGGAAGGCATCCCCTCTCTCGTCTTCAATCCATCGGTAACGTTACTTGGGGCTATATTTTTATTCACCACATGTTATGTGTTTTTCTTGGAGCGTCTTGTATCATAGGACTATTTTATTTTTGTTGTGTCACAATCATCCTTGCTGCACACGTAGAGAGAGAGACATGCACTCACCGTGATTTTGTCGTGCTTCACTTATATCTTTTGAGCTACATGCTTTTGCTCTATGTGCTTCACTTATATCTTTTAGAGCACGGCGGTGCGTGGCTTGGTAGTTGATCTTTGCTTTGAAAGTAGTCTCAAAAGGGGTATTTATCCAAAGGGATACGAAAACTTCCACCTTCATGTGCATTGAATAGTTAGAGAAGTTTGATTCACCTCAATTAGTTTTGAGTGGTGGTTATGGTAATATTGAAGTTATGCTAGTAAGGTGTTGTGGATCTAGAAATACTTGTGTTGAAGTTAGTAATTATCGTAGCATGCATGTATAGTGAACCACTATCTAATGAAGTCTGAGCATGATTAATCTACTGATTGTCATCCTTTGTGTGGCGGTCGGGATCGCGTGATGGTTTACACCTACCAACCCTTCCCCTAGGACTATGCGTTGAATTCTTTGTTTCGATTACTAATAAAACTTTTGCAACAAGTATTTGAGTTCTTCATGACTATTGTTGAATCCATGGTTTAGATGCGCTTTCACCTTCAACCATCACTATCTTCTTAGTGTCGTGCAACTTTTGCCGGTGCACAAAACCCACCATTAGCCTCCCTCAAATCAGCCACCATACCTACCTACTATGGCTTTTTCAAAGCCATTCCGAGATATATTGCCATGCAACTACCACCATGACATGTGCAAACACTTCTACATTGCCATTGCATGATCGTAGATAGCTAGCATGACGTTTCCATTAATGTCTATGCCATGCTAGATCATTGTCACAATACACTACCAAAGGCATTCCATATAGAGTCATCGTTGCTCTAAGTTTTGAGTTGTAAGTGTGATGATCATCATTGATGGAGCATTGTCCCATGTGAGGAAATAAAATAGGCCAAAGATGCCCAACATAAAAAAGAGGCCAAAGAGCCCACCAAAAAAATTAAAAAAAAATGAGAGAAAAAGAGAGAAGGGACAATGCTACCACCTTTCCACACTTGTGCATATTAAGCACTATGACCTTCATGATTGAGAGTTTCTCGTTTTGTCACCACCATATACCTAGTGGGGAATTTTCATTATATAACTTGGCTTGTATATTCCAATGATAGGCTTCCTAAAAATTGCCTTAGGTCTTCGTGAGCAAGCAAGTTGGATGCACACCCACTAGTTTTCTTTAAGAGCTTTCACATACTCTTAGCTCTAGTGCATCATTTGTATGGCAATCCCTACTCATTCACATTGATATCTATTGATGAGCATCTCCACAGCTCATTGATATGCCTAGTTAATGTGATTATCTTCTCCTTGTTTTTCATGCAACCTCCACCACACTCCACACCACTTATAGTGCTAAAACCATGGCTCACGCTCATGTATTGCGTGAGAGTTGAAAAGGTTTGAGAAAGTAAAGGTGTGAAAACAATTACTTGGCCAATACCGGGGTTGCGCATGATTTAAATTCGTTGTGCAACGATGATAGAGCATAGCCAGGCTATTTGCTTTTGTAGGGATAACTTTCTTTTGGCCTTGTTATTTGGAAAGTTCATGATTACCTTGCTAGTTTGCTTGAAGTATTATTGTTTCCACGTCAATAGAAAACTATTGTTTTGAATCTAATGGATGTGAACATTCACATCACATAAGAGGAGTTACAAAGGACATCTATGCTAGGTAGCATGAAAGCATCAAAAATTAATTCTTTATCACTTCCCTACTCGAGGACGAGCAGGAGTTAAGCTTGGGGATGCTTGATACGTCTCAAACGTATCTATAATTTTTGATGGTTTCATGCTGTTAGCTTGTCATCTTTGGATGTTTTATGTACCTTTTATATCTTTTTTGGGAATAACTTATTAATTCAGTGCCAAGTGTCAGTTCCTGTTTTTCTGTGCTTTTGGCTCTTTTCAGATCTGATTTTCGAATGGAGTCCAAACGGAATAAAATCCCCGAAATAATTTTTTCCCGAACAGAAGAAGATCAGGGGGCTTGTGGACCAAGCCAGGAGAGCTACAGGGAGCCCACAAGCCCCTATCCGCCAGCAGGGCGGCGGCTGGCAGGCTTGTGGTCTCCCTGGCGCCCCCCTGACCTAGCTCCTTCGCCTATATATTCCCTAAAATACAGAAAAAAAATCAAGGGATCGATGAAAATACTTTTCCGCCGCCGCAAGCTTCCGTTTCCGTGAAATCTCATCTGGAGACCCTTCCCGGTGCCCTGCCGGAGGGGACTTTGGAGATCGAGGGCTTCTACATCAACATCATCGCCCTTCCCATGAGTCGTGAGTAGTTCACTTCAGATCTACGGGTCCGTAGTTAGTAGCTAGATGGCTTATTCTCTCTCTTGGATCTTCAATACAAAGTTCTCCATGATCTTCATGGAGATCTGTCTGATGTAATCCTCTTTGGCGGTGTGTTTGTCGAGATCCGATGAATTGTGGATTTGTGATCAGATTATCTATGATATATATTTGAGTCTTTGCTGATTTCTTATATGCATGATTTGAATACGATCCCACATGTAATTGCTATGAGAGAGGAAAATATTTTGGTAGAAACTTTCATGTTACCAAATTACCTCTCGTTATGTTGAGATTGGTATTGTCTCTTTCTTCTTCCTTGCATTTGGTAACTATTGGTTGTCTTGCCAATCTGTTTTCTATAAAATGCCTATGCATAGGAAGTATGTTAGACTTAGATGTGATTTTCACATGCTTTATGATGCTCTCGTTGTGCTTCAATTCTTGTCTTTTGTGAGAGCATCATTGAATTATCAATGCCTAGCTAAGGGCGTTAAACAATAGCGCTTGTTGGGAGGCAACCCAACGAATCTATCCTTTTTCTTTCTGTTTTGTGTTTTCCAGACTTTCATAATTCTGTTATGATTGTGCTTTTTGTGTTTCTTTTTGCGTTTGTGCCAAGCAAAACCGTTATGATTAGTCTTGGGGATGATCGTTTGGTCATGCTGGAAAAGACAGAAACTTTCTGCTCACGAAAAGAATTTTCATTTTTTTTGTGTAAAATATTTTGAGTTGATTCTTTTTGCTGCTGATTGCTGCGCAAATTCTTCAGACCGTCGAAAGTTTCAAAATTTTTGAAGTACCAGAAGTATAAGAAATATACAGATTGCTGCAGACTGGTCAGCTGTTAACATATTCTGTTTTTTTGTTGTGTTGGTTGCTTATGTTGATGAAACTATGGAGAGTATCGGGGGGTATTAGCCATGGAAGATTGAAAATACAGTAACCCAACATCAGCATAAGTAGAATTTAAGTTTGCTACAGTATCTAAGGAAGTGGTGGTTTGTTTTCTCATACTAATGTTAGCACGAGTTTCTGTTTAAGTTTCGTGTTGTGAAGTTTTCAAGTTTTGGGTGAAGTTCTTATGGACAAAGAGATAAAGAGTGGCAAGACCTCAAGCTTGGGGATGCCCAAGGCACCCCAAGTGATTCAAGGATGCCGTAAAAGCCTAAGCTTGGGGATTTCCTGGGAAGGCATCCCCTCTCTCGTCTTCAATCCATCGGTAATGTTACTTGGGGCTATATTTTTATTCACCACATGTTATGTGTTTTGCTTGGAGCGTCTTGCATTGTAGGAGTCTTTTATTTTTGTTGTGTCACAATCATCCTTGCTGCACACCTAGAGAGAGAGACATGCACTCACCGTGATTTTGTCGTGCTTCACTTCTAACTTTTGAGCTACATGCTTTTGCTCTATGTGCTTCACTTATATCTTTTAGAGCACGGCGGTGCGTAGCTTGGTAGTTGATCTTTTCTTTGAAAGTAGTCTCAAAAGGGGTAGTTATCCAAAGGGATATGAAAACTTCCACCTTCATGTGCATTGAATAGTTAGAGAAGTTTGATTCACCTCAATTAGTTTTGAGTGGTGGTTATGGTAATATTGAAGTTATGCTAGTAAGGTGTTGTGGATCTAGAAATACTTGTGTTGAAGTTAGTAATTCTCGTAGCATGCACGTATGGTGAACCACTATGTAATAAAGTCTGAGCATGATTAATCTACTGATTGTCATCCTTTGCGTGGCGGTCGGGATCGCGCGATGGTTTACACCTACCAACCCTTCCCCTAGGAGTATGCGTTGAATGCTTTGTTTCGATTACTAATAAAACTTTTGCAACAAGTATTTGAGTTCTTCATGACTATTGTTGAATCCATGGTTTAGATGCGCTTTCACCTTCAACCATCACTATCTTCTTAGTGTCGTGCAACTTTCGCCGGTGCACAAAACCCACCATTAGCCTCCCTCAAAAAAGCAACCATACCTACCTACTATGGCTTTTTCAAAGAAATTCCGAGATATATTGCCATGCAACTACCACCATGACATGTGCCACCACTTCTACATTGCCATTGCATGATCGTAGATAGCTAGCATGATGTTTCCATTAATGTCTATGCCATGCTAGATCATTGTCACAGTACACTACCAAAGGCATTCCATATAGAGTCATCGTTTCTCTAAGTTTTGAGTTGTAAGTGTGATGATCATCATTGATGGAGCATTGTCCCATGTGAGGAAATAAAAGAGGCCAAAGATGCCCAACATAAAAAAGAGGCCAAAGAGCCCACCAAAAAAATTAATAAAAATGAGAGAAAAAGAGAGAAGGGACAATGCTACCACCTTTCCACACTTGTGCATATTAAGCACTATGACCTTCATGATTGAGAGTCTCTCGTTTTGTCACCACATATACCTAGTGGGAAATTTTCATTATATAACTTGGCTTGTATATTCCAATGACAGGCTTCCTAAAAATTGCCTTAGGTCTTCGTGAGCAAGCAAGTTGGATGCACACCCACTAGTTTTCTTTAAGAGCTTTCACACACTCTTAGCTCTAGTGCATCATTTGTATGGCAATCCCTACTCATTCACATTGATATCTATTGATGAGCATCTCCACAGCTCATTGATATGCCTAGTTAATGTGATTATCTTCTCCTTGTTTTTCATGCAACCTCCACCACACTCCACACCACTTATAGTGCTAAAACCATGGCTCACGCTCATGTATTGCGTGAGAGTTGAAAAGGTTTGAGAAAGTAAAGGTGTGAAAACAATTACTTGGCCAATACCGGGGTTGCGCATGATTTAAATTCGTTGTGCAACGATGATAGAGCATAGCCAGACTATATGCTTTTGTAGGGATAACTTTCTTTTGGCCTTGTTATTTGGAAAGTTCATGATTACCTTGCTAGTTTGCTTGAAGTATTATTGTTTCCACGTCAATAGAAAACTATTGTTTTGAATCTAATGAATGTGAACATTCACGTCACATAAGAGGAGTTACAAAGGACATCTATGCTAGGTAGCATGAAAGCATCAAAAATTCATTCTTTATCACTTCCCTACTCGAGGACGAGCAGGAGTTAAGCTTGGGGATGCTTGATACGTCTCAAACGTATCTATAATTTTTTATGGTTTTCATGCTGTTATCTTGTCATCTTTGGATGTTTTATGTACCTTTTATATCTTTTTTGGGACTAACTTATTAATTCAGTGCCAAGTGCCAGTTCCTGTTTTTTCTGTCCTTTTGGATCTTTTCAGATCTGATTTTGGAACGGAGTCCAAACGGAATAAAATCCCCGAAATAATTTTTTCCCGAACGGAAGAAGATCAGGGGGCTTGTGGACCAATCCAGGAGAGCTACAGGGAGCCCACAAGCCCCTATCCGCCACCAGGGGCGGAGGCTGGCAGGCTTGTGGCCTCCCTAGCGCCCCCCTGGCCTAGCTCCTTCGCCTATATATTCCATAAAATACAGAAAAAAATCAAGGGATCGATGAAAATACTTTTCCGCCGCCGCAAGCTTCCGTTTCCGTGAGATCTCATCTGGAGACCCTTCCCGGTGCCCTGCCGGAGGGGACTTTGGAGATGGAGGGCTTCTACATCAACATCATCGCCCTTCCAATGACTCGTGAGTAGTTCACTTCAGACCTACGGGTCCGTAGTTAGTAGCTAGATGGCTTCTTCTCTCTCTTGGATCTTCAATACAAAGTTCTCCATGATCTTCATGGAGATCTGTCTGATGTAATCCTCTTTGGCGGTGTGTTTGTCGAGATCCGATGAATTGTGGATTTGTGATCAGATTATCTATGATATATATTTGAGTCTTTGCTGATTTCTTATATGCATGATTTGATATCCTTGTAAGTCTCTCCGAGTCTTGGGTTTTGTTTGGCCAACTAGATCTATGATTCTTGCAATGGGAGAAGTGCTTGGTTTTGGGTTCTTACCGTGTGGTGACCTTTCCAAGTGACACTAGGGGCAGCAAGGCACACATCGTGTATTTGCCATGAAGGGTAACAAGGTGGGCTTTGTCATAGATATGAGATTGTCCATCTACATCATGTCATCTTGCTTAAGGCGTTACTCTGTTCTTTTGGACTTAGTACACTAGATGCATGCTGGATAGCGGTCGACGTGTGGAGTAATAGTAGTAGATGCAGAAAGTATCGGTCTACTTGTTTTGGACGTGATGCCTATAGATATAATTATTGCCATAGATGACGTCACGACTTTGCGCGGTTCTATCAATTGCTCGACAGTAATTTGTTCACCCACCGTCTACTTGCTTTCATGAGAGAAGCCACTAGTGAACACTACGACCTCCGGGTCTATTCACACCTATCGTTTCCACTTTCGCTTTTACTTTGCTTTGTTACTTTGTTGCTTTCAGTTCTCACTTTGCGAACAATCTATAAGGGATTGACAACCCCTTCATAGAGTTGGGAGCAAGCTTTTTGTGTTTGTGCAGGCACTTGAGATACTCCTTCACTAGATCGATACCTTGGTTCTCAAACTGAGGGAAATACTTACCACCGCTGCGCTACATCACCCTTTCCGCTTCGAGGGAACACCAACGCAAGGCTCCAAGGCCACGGGGGAAATCCTTTGAATATTTGCCTAGGAATTCCCTTAAGGCATAGCCGTAGCAGAAGGATTCCTGGTGCCGTTGCTGAGGAGTATCAAGACAAGAAAAGTCTCCCATCAGCATGTTTCTGGCGCCGTTGGAATGTCTTTTGTTGCAGTAGCAAGGATCACAAAGACAAATGGTTCCAGAGACCTTCTCTCTCACACGCCGGCGTTCAAGATGTGGTAGACTACGATGGCGGCGCAAGTTGTGAGATGAGGTAAAACCCTAGGTTTTTTTGGTGTGTCTTTGGCCTACCACGGTAAGAAGTATATATAGGAGGACCAGAGTCACGTACGCCCCATCCCGCCCTGCCCTGCGAGGTGAGCGAGCATGCGTGTGGTCATCTCCTTTCTCTTCTCAACACACACCTAGAGTGGTGGGGAGAACTCACTATAGAGGTCCAACTCTTTCTCAACTAGCGGTATGGGACTAAACTTGAGCACCACCACTTGCCATTTTACTCATGGGCTCATTTGAGATTTCAGAATTTTATATATGGGCCAAGCCCATTAATTCTAACATGAGAGAGAGAGAGAGGGAGAGGGAGAGGGAGAGGGAGACGGAGACGGAGACGGAGAGGGAGAGGGAGGGAGAGGGAGAGGGATAGGGAGAGAGAGAGAGGATTCACAGCAAATGGACACATCAGGAGTTTGGAGAGCAAAGGAAGCAGCAAATGGGTAGGAGGAGAAGAGCAGCAAAGCATAGTAGGGAGAGGAGCAGAGGCACATAAAGAGAGAGGAGCAACACCAAGTAGTTTGGATGTGGGGAAGAGAGCAACAACAACAAGTTGGAGAGGAGAAGCACATGATTCAATACGAGAAGAAGCAGCAAGGGTGCCGCAAGAGAGGAAGAACACCAGGTGAAGGAGAGGATCAACAACAAGCATTAGAGAGGGGTTGGAGAAGGAGCATATGTGGCCTTCATGAAGGATCATACACCAGCATCCCTGCATCTGGTGGGTTGTGTGGCCGGTGACTCGGGATTCAGGTGGCGGCGCTGATGGTGGATGGTGCAGCGACGGGTGGTGCATGGTGGATATGGAGGTGATGATGGCGCTGGTAGATGGAGGTGATGATGGCACAGTGGAGTGGCGCTGATGGCGCTGGTAGATGGAGGTGATGATGGCGCTGGGTGTTGGTGGTGTCTAGTTCATGCTTAGGTCCCTTGGTTGATTTGTAGTGGCAACAACTTCTCATGTCCGCAATAGAAGAATTTGCGGTCTTTTCACCCTTTTCTGCAAAAGATGAAGAAGTGTTGTAAAGCTACCATAATAGGAGTATTTGAATATCTATTGAGTAAATAATGTGCTCATATGATTACAATGTGATACAACACGACTAAAAATATTATATGAAGAAATGTTCTATAGTAACTTACTAAGGTCATCAATAAAACTAACATAAAATTTAGTTTTGCCCACTAAATGTGTGGCAAGACCCTACACATCTAAGAAAATGAGCTCCAAAGGAGCATTGGAAACCCTACTTGAACTAGGATAAGGGATCTGATGGCTCTTTGCCTTTTGAGAGACATCACAAACTGACTAATGTCTTTTATTGAAAAGATAAGGACCGTTTTCTTTTCTTTCCTACTTATAAATGTTAGAGTTGATGGTGAGTTCACATGTGGGACCAAGTAAATAAACAAATGTACTTATATCCACATGTAAGACTAGCAGCTTTTCAAAAGATAGAATAAACAAATATCACTTTTGTGAGACCTATCCCAAATAAACAAATACAGTAGTACCCTAATATGAGAATAACACTCTTATAACAACACACATTATAAATGCATACGACTCCAGTTCAAAATCATGGCCTTTATATTCATTTCTCTGCGCAACCAATTCTCCCAGATTTATAGCATACGAGAAGAGAGTGGACACATTTTCTTGCGGAGGAGAGAGCGAACACATTGCAATTTCAACATGGTCGTAGACATTGTCCTCCTGCCAAATCTGCGATCTTGTGCATTCAAATTACTAACGACCATTCACATATGTTTTTAAATTTAAAATGTTATCTCACTCTAAATCTTGCAAAGGACCTATAGTGGTCGATTAAAAATCATCAATGCCATGACCTTTTATTATATTTACGCTCACTTTTTAATTATAAATCATGCAATAGTCGTACTACATCATCATCTTTCGGTATCTCTTAAGGCAGGAGTATCTCATCATCTTTTTTATGGTTCCGTAGCAACGCCCGGGCATTGTGGTATTTGAAGACCGTTTTTTTAGAAATTTCTAGACCAACACATAGGTGGGATGCCCTGGAAGCCTATGCCACCTAGAGGAAGATGATTTGCTTGTTGAAGGAGCTTGCCATCCATGGGCCGACGATTTTCATGGTAGGGGACAGAGGCCACCCCTACTCCGGGCGCAAAGAGGAACTTCCCCATTACCTAATCCTTGATAGAGAGAAATTCATGCCAAAATTCAAGGTACATACGAATATCATTGGCATGTTTATAGGCAAAAACAATCTTTTTTGATATGGCTGGAACATGCAAAATAATCTTAAGATACAAAGGATGATAATAGGTATTATATTCCATTTGACTGATCTTTGCCATACATGCCCCATTCACTGCATGAACTTGATCATGTCCGGCTTAGCTTGTCAATATTGTGATCACTTGCAACGGTGTCAACATCCCTATTTTGTCATTACAATAAGATGATTCCACATTGTTCACCATCTTCTTTGGTGTGGGTGGTGGTGTACGGAAGCTTTTGTGATACCATTTCCAACAACGATACGCCTCATGCCCCAATGACAGAAAATTTCGAACTTTTTGCCAACCGCACCATTGCCGCCTCCACCGCTTTGATAGTTGTGAGTTGGGTTGACGATTGCCAGATGCGTAGCCAGTAGCCACTACCACTTATTGGGTAGAGACACCGTTGTCGAGGCTATCATAGCCACCAGCATCCCGACGAGTGTCGTTGGTGGAGTCACGAATCCATTGCTCATGAGATTTGCCGACTATCCAGGATGCTATGACTCGAGCCACTCCTCCACCAAGAGCTATTGTCCATAGAGATCATAGAGGGAGATCGATGACTGGTCACCGCAGATGTAAAGGTATTAGAGATGGTGCTGATGAATGAGTTGTAGTCGCTATCTAATCCAACGAGAATCAGAGAAATCAAATCGTGATCCTCATGTTTATTACTAATGGCAACAATGTCATCGGTGATACGCTTTATCTTGGTGAAGTAAGTTGAGGCCATCATATATCCCTTCTTCATGTTCACGAGATGGGTTGGATTTGAATCACTCGCATCGGGGATTGAGAAGAAAACATCTCGGTATGAGCTTCCATAGCGTAACGGTGCAGGTGATGTCGGTGATTTGGGCTAGGGCCTCTCGGGAGAGAGACCCCATGTGCAGACTAGCACCTGTGAGGAAAACTTATAGGCTGAGTTGCTATTGTGATCAAAATGAAACGATTAAACACCTATTTCTTGACTGTCCTTTGGCTAAATTTTTATAGCGCATTATACAAATAGCATTTAACATGTCTCAATTAACACGCTATTTGGGACGTGGCTCAGCGGAGTAGACGTAATCATAGCAAATCATATCAGTATTGAAATAAGTGCGCTATTTTGGGCTATATGGAACACGAGAAATGATCTGATTTTTAATGACAAAAATATTCATAATTTTTTGCAGGTTATTCACAGAGCTACAACTTGGATCCGTACGTGGTCGTTACTCAGCCATGTGGACTCCAGGGAGCTTATGGCTATTAGGTGCAACCGCTGGCAGACGGTAGCACGGGTTATCTTCAGCCGGTTTGGATGACGAGAGCTACTAATAGACTAGGTGTATAGGCATCGTAGTCTATTTGTTTGTTTTTGCCGGTTGTGGCAATTATTTTCCGCTTGCAAGTGGTTTTTATCCAACTTTTTACTGTATTGCATAACTTAAGACTTTGTTTTGTTGCTTGCTTAATAAAATAGCTGCATGCATCGATTGATGCAGATGCCGGGGGACTGATCCTCCTTTTCAAAAAAAATCTGTCTTCGAGGCTTCGAGTTGCCCAGATGGTGTGATGATGATTCTGTCAGGATAGCCAAACATGTGAGCTCTGATCGCCGGAGCATCTGAGCTTTCTAGAGGAGGAAGTTATCATTGGCGAGGGACGCTCCATTACCTCCTAACCAAAAGTATTGGCTCACACCGTAGAGGAAGAGGAAGACAACACCATGGTTTAAATGAGATGTGAGAGAAAGAGAGATGACTCTAATACCATGTAAAATTGGTGGATTAGTTTGTCATAGCCCATGCAGGGACTTGTGCGCGGTTAATATAACAAAGAGATGTTACATGTGATACAATTATTCTTAGACCTGTCTTGACTTCAAAGCCAGCTATATAAATAGAGTCCTAACATGCACCGAACTGTAGTTTACATCAACTCATAACAATATGCACACAAAATACATGAGTATTTCAATGGCATCATCGCAACAATGGTTTATCGCTAATTTCATTAGAGCATAGAGTGATTTTTTGTATAGAAAGACAAAAAAAGGGCATGATGATAAACCTGGGAGGAGATTTGTAGCACGCATGGGCGGAGGCACACAACCCCTCTTTCTTTTGGCTTTCAGTTTTCAATCTTTCATGTATTTTGAACAAAGTTTGAATTAAGTTTCATTTGGATATTTGAGTTTCTGGAGAAGAGAGCTTTCAAAATGAGATCCAATTGGAATGCACTTTAATTGGTTTAAAAAGTTAATTAAGTTTTTTTTATGAGAAAAAACTTCCAATCTATTCATCATCAATCATGGTAGTACAACAAATATCAGAAAGGGTAAATACATCTAGATCCGTAGACCATCTAGCTACGCCTATAAACAATGAACCGAGCCGATGACGCGGCACCGTCATCACCCCTCCCTCCTGGAATCAGATAAAAGTTATTATAATAGACAGTAAACTTGATACAAACGAATAAAAAAATCATAAGCTTCAAAACCTACGACCGACAGTCATACGGGGCAAAAGCTTTTCCCATAATGTTTGGTCCTTGTGCGGGATCCAATAATTTTGCCCGTCGCTAAGCAATCGGGCTGCCGCCATGGCTAGGCAGGTGCGTGCCTCTACGAGTTTTCTTGATAAACCACCTTATATAAATGCATACGGAAACATGTTCAACACATTTTCTGCACTTGAGTCGTCGTTTTGAATATTCCAGCTAGAAACGAAAGAACAGTTCCTCTCAAGAAAATAAACAGATAAATATCACGTGGGATATGTTGATATTTAGTTGTGCGGTGTGCATTTGTTCGCATGTAGGTCGATGACACATCGGCTCCCGCGTGTGGATAGCAACTCGCCTAGCGTGCCAAATTAAATATCTCTATGGCTGCCTAGTGGTTATCATCCTGGTCTCCATTTTTAAGCTTTGGTTCAGAGCTTTCTTATGCACCAATCAGCTGAGCAATTTTTTGGACAGATGCAAATGTGGCGTTTCGACTTTGCTACTGAATCATCTAAAATACCAGTTCGTATCGTTGGAGGGTGCAGCCTGGGACAGCACTACAAACAAATTGTGTACCTCATTAGAAAAGATCGTCCCCAAGTTGTGATTTTTATGCAAAGAAAGCTTTGGCTTAGTGATTGGGCATGCGATTGTGCAGCCCAACGACCGTACAGGGAGTTTTCCCCAGTTATTGAGGATCAAGTTTAACGTGTGATGAAATCACACATTAAAAAATATCTTGAGTTATACTCATTTAATTTTTTTTATGGATCATGTTTGTCTTCGTACTCATACTAAAATGGTTATATGCATCCCTAGTTGGTGCAGAGGCCCAAAAGTAAATATCTCTTCCATTTTATACATGCCTTGTTGGTACGTGCTACGCTCGACAGTTCTTTCAAAATCTTGGCGTTTGGACGAATGAGCATAGGCCGGTCATGCTGTTTGACGCCGTGGTAGCGTTAACGGATGTTCAGACTGAAAAAGATGATATGGATCTCTCTTCTAAAGATGGATCAGTGGACTGACGAAGATGGCGGCTTCTAATGTGTGCATGTGGTGTGCACTTTAGGTATGCTGCACCGGTTGTTGGTCCCGATACATTACGTGGATGGATTGATGACAACATTGATTTTAGATATGGGGAGTCAGAGCACTCAACATTATCGAGTCTGTAGATGTGAATGGTGGCTTCGAATGGTTTGATGTATATTTTTGTTAGACCTTTATAAAATAATTAATAAAGATGAGTGTATGCATCGATTGATTGATGCAAAGGGCCGGAGATTAAACTTCATTTAAAAAAAAAAGTTGTAATTTTTATGTCATCCTCGAATCAACGTTTTTTTCTATCATCAAAGAAAAACCATGTCTACAACCATGAACGGAGGGAGTAGTAGTTTATACAGCGAGGAACATGCCATCTTGCAGTCCCTTTATCGTCATGCGATGGAGTTTTTATTATTTAATTTTGGCATCCGTCGTATGATCGAGTTGATGGGCGAGTTAACAGGCTAAATGACCTTTGTGCTAAGCAAGATGTTAGGTCACTTTCCCCCTCTTTGGTGGTAAGTTGGCTAGCTAGTGAGTATGTAGTACACGTACTGCACATGAAGAGTCACCTCTTCACCGGTGGGAAAACTACACCGGCGTGGCACACAGGAAGAGAAAAGAACATGCATGGTAATGGAATCAACCTATTAACTAACCTTGTTTGTCCTTCATCTTTTTGCTTTTAGTGGGGACATATACCTAACTGGATCATGCATATATCCCTATCCATGTGCAGCTAGCAAGGTGTCCTCCAGCTTGATCAAAGTACCGTTCCTCCCAATTATAATCGCGTGCCTCGCATGCTTTGTGGTTTTATCGAAAGGTTGCTCAGTCCACTGACCTGGTTCTGGTTTAACGTGAAGTAAAGTGAAAGTTCATAGTTGAGACTAGCCTGAATGACTCGGGATGCATATGCCTATGGAAAAACTTTAGGGCCGGTGCACAGGCCGAATGCTTCGGCCGGCAGAGTGCGCGTCATATGATTAAGCCTAATCCTATTATATGGCTGGCCGCATCAATGTTTTTTGCTATAACCGGTGTTGATTTTTGCTACACGCGGCTACTGAAAAAGTTGCATTCACGTTCGTCAGAGAGTTGCAATCCGAGTTCACTAGATTTTTTTGTTACAACCGGCATCGATTGTTGCTACAACTGTCCGCTAAAGAAACTGCATCCACGTTCGTTAGAGTTGCAATCCGAATTCGTCGGAATTTTTAGCTACAACCGTTGTCGATCGATTGTTGGTACAATTTACATCTCATTTTGCCAGAACCACATTGTGTTTTCGTTACAACCCATCGCTCGTGTCGGTTTCTTGTTACAACGACGTTCCCTTTTTACTAACATCCCATATTTTATTTTGCTATCACACACCATTAACGTCATTATTTTTGGTACAACCACGTTAATATTTTTGCTACAATCACATTTTTATCATTTGTGACCGATTTTTGTTACATTGCTGCTTGTTTTTGCTATCATCGACGATTTTTATTACATGGTTCAGTCTGATGATCAAACAGGGTTCGATCTGACGGCTCACGCGCGACTAGCCGAAAGTTTCGTCCGGTACGGAGATCAGTCCCCTATGCTTATTGGGTTCCACTTATACATGTCTCGTCTCGTGTTGTTATGGCGTGAGTGCAATCCACAGGGTTGTAGTCCTTCAGGGGAGAGTATCAAATGGTACCAGCCTTTACATGCTCTCATGCTCCGAAATTGGAAAAAATATATTTAAATAGTTCAAAAAATTCCCAAAGGTTTTGTACATATTCACCACATATGTGTCTATAACCCCTAGAAATTTCCAAATCCAATTTGAAAACACGCACTAAGGAACGAATAAAACGAATCAAGTGTGACTTGTGTCAATTTTTACATTATTCCTATTTTGTCTTCTTTTGACACTATTCATGCTAGTTTTTTTCTTCTGTTTCTCATTATTGTATTTTGTATTTGTATCTGGATTTTTAATATTTATATAAACATGTGTCGGTATCAAAACCGACGGATCTTGAGTAGGGCATTCAAACTGTGGATGGATAACATGATACAAGGAAGATGGTGTTTAGCCAGGTTCGGGTCCTCTTGATGGAGGTAAAACCCTACGTCATGCTCTTGTTATATTGATGGTGTGATACAATGTACAAAGTTGATCTACCTCGAGATCGGATGTTGTGGTATAAACCCTAGGAGTAATGAGCTTAATCTGTCCTATGAACTAAAGCCCTCCAGTTTATATAGATACCAGGGTTGCCAGGGTTACACATCATCGGTTATACATCAAGGAGGAAACATGCCGATCACTACATAATCATAGAGTACACGTCAAGTCTTCGGAAAAGTCCATCTTAAATACAACACTTTATTTATCCGTAGTCTAATAATGATGATAGAGCAGACGATGGATGCAGGTAAGCAGCCCGAGGACCCCTTAGTCTCGGATTCCCTCATAGTCCCCGAACTAGCCTCCAATGTCATAGTCTTGACCTCCATCTGTTTTACGTGTCCCAAGTCTTCGGCTTGCAGGGCGTGTTTTCCCCTTCTTACATTTAGCCGATAATAGTTCGGTTACCGATATTTTCCCCTCTTCCAAGCAATACATACAGAATATTCTAATGCTGAGATGAGAATAAATATCTCATCCATGCTGACTCGTCCTAGCACTAGCACTTGAACTTCCCTGGGTGCTAGGTTGAACTTCCGCTAAAAGTGTCCAACTTGCACTTGCGATATACCTTTTGAAAGCTATGGACACCCTCGTAACATCCTAGGTAGGAATTTTATCAAAATGTTCACAGTTTAAGAGCAGTTTTGAAAACCGTTTTTATTCATACAAAAAACGTGAATCGTATTTTTTATCCTATTTATAAACCATTTGTCGGAATGGGGCAAATGAGATGGCGTTCGATAGCTGCTGCAAATCCGGCGATTTCATACATTGAAAGTTTTTTCAAATTCCTTCTGATTAAAGAGTAATTCAAAAATGGCAGAATTTCTGAAACCAAACAACCAGGTTCGTATTTCGGGGTAAATTTGAAAACGGCTACTCCAACAGGCGCAAATGATATGGCGTTGGAAAGCTTATGAAAATGCGCAGTTTTTCATATAAAATGTTTTCCAGCTATGAACGGTTTCAAAGTAATTAAGAAAACGGCAGAAGTTAGATCGAGTTCATAGTTTCGCGGTAATTTCTCAATGGTTTCTTGGAATGGAGCAAATGATATGGCGTTGGAAAGCTTGAAGAAATGTGAAACTTTTATATGTTGATTGTTTTTCCAATTCCTTAACGTTTTAAGTCAGCTTAAAGAATAGCTACAAATATTTTTTTTGCCATAGTTTTTACAAACTTAATTCGAATGGGCCAAATAATATACCGTTGGGCTAGCTCGAACTTCTGCCAAAATTGTATAAATAGGGCTTGCGATATACCAATGGAAAGCTATGGACACCCTGGTAACAGCCTAGGTTAATTTTCTGTCAGAATATTCACGGTTTAAGAGCAGTTTTGAAAATCGTTTTTGTTCATACAAAAAACACGAATCGTATTTACGAGCCTATTTCTGGTCCGTATATTGGAATGAGGCAAATGAGACGGCGTTGGATAGCTGCTGCAAATCCGCTCATTTCATACGTTGAAATTTTTCTCAAATTCCCTATGGTTAAAGAGGAATTTAAAAAAATTCGGAATTTCTAAATCTGAACAGCCCGGTACGTATTTTTGGTTAATTTGAAAATAGCTAGTCCAATCGATGCAAATGATATGACCTTGGAAAGATTATGAAAATGCGCATCTTTTCATATAAAAACTTTCTTCTAACTATTAGTGGCACAAAAGTAATTTAGAAAACGATAGAAGTTGTACCGACTTTGTATTTTCGCATTAATTTCTCAATGGTATCTCGGAATGGAGCAAATGGTATCGCGCTCGAAAGCTTGAACAAATGCGTAACTTTTATATATAGATTGTTTTTTTCCAATTCCTTGCGATTTTGATTCAGTTTTAAAAATGGCTAAAATGTTTTTGGCCATACTTTCTACAAACTTTACCGGAATGGGGCAAATACTATACCGTTGAAAAGCTAAGAAAAATGTGAATTTTTTTCATGCGGATAGTTTTCTCTGATTCTGAGCTGTTTTCAAGGAATTCCTAGGACAATGAGATCATACGTTCTGCCTTTATCGCGAAATAGAGCCTTCAAAAATGCAGTGCGTGAAGAACTTGACATTCTCGCCATGTACACTTGAACTTCACTCTGGTTTTCACGTGCTATTTTTTGCTCGTAATTCTGCATCCACTAACCGGAATTGAGCAAATAATGTACGGATGGAAAGCTGCTATAAACACGCAACTTTACCGCGTTGATGCTATTTTCATACTCGCGACGGTTTAATAGATTTTGATATGTCATTCATGCAGTGTAGTAGTTGACGTTCCGTGAGTGCTAGGTTGAATTTTGCACGCCGGTCCTTGTGAGCTCCCCTTTTTCTAATGTTAGAAACAATGGCAGCCCTTTTTATGTTTTTTGAGCTTCTCTGTTTTTAAAATTCAAACTTCTTGTTGTTTTATTGTTGAATTTCATGTTTGTTTTACTTTTGAACTTCTTGTTTTAATTCTTTAATAATGAGGAAAACCTGAATTTTGTATAACCATCGAACTGCCCCTTTTTAAAATTAGGATATCTTGAATTTATTTATTTTAGTAACAAAACATCATAACTTTTAATAAACAATGAACTGGTCTATTTTTTAATTTGAACTTCGAGGGTCTTTTCAACAGAGAAAATCCCTTTTTATAACTTTATGTTGAGATGCTGTGTTTTTTAGTTTGAACTTGTAGGGTCTTTTTCTTTGGTCGTAACTTGGTAGTCTTTGTTCATTTTTGTGCCCTCTATTCTTAGTCACATAACACCAAAGAAAAAAAAATTAAAAAATAATGATTAAATGTTTTTTAGAAAACATAAAGTGGGCAAGCTCACACATTTTAATAGTTACTCTTTTCACTTGGGACATATATATTGGCAATGTCTTTGCTAGAAAAAGAAATGAAGTACCTATTAATTGAGAAAACCAATGGACTAATTCCCTACCACAGTTTCCTCTTCTTTACTTTTCTTTGTTTATTAGCTTCTTCACCACTGGACG
Organism: Hordeum vulgare subsp. vulgare; assembly: GCF_904849725.1. Taxonomy (NCBI): domain Eukaryota; kingdom Viridiplantae; phylum Streptophyta; class Magnoliopsida; order Poales; family Poaceae; genus Hordeum; species Hordeum vulgare. The sequence continues at coordinate 118,769,779 of NC_058518.1, forward strand.
CCTCTCTGAACATCTTGACTAATCTTTCACTCTTGCACTGACGGAGGTTGCAGCAGAGAACAATCCCTGGTTTCTCAAAGTGGAATTCGTGCCCCTTTTATGTTTAGCTTAATGAAATTTCTCTTTTGTTTTTTCAACACGAACTTTGTATGTTTTGCAAACTGAACTTCCTGTCTTTTTTAGCACAAACATGCTTACCTATGCAGCAGCAACAAGCAACACCAGTAGCACAAAAAACAAGCAGCACCAGCACCTACAACAGTAGCAGTAAGTTTTTGCAAATTGTGGGAAAGCAGTGAAGTGCACACGCACCAGTGGAAATACACACGAGTAATAGCACACAAGAGGTGGCAAGCAACCTTATTCACTACAGGAAGCATTATTTTCACTAAAGAGCTGATGAAACATTGTGTCATAGTGCAAATTCAGGTATGAATCAAAAGAATGTTGGAAATATGCCATAGAGGCAATGATAAAGTAGTTATTATTATATTTCCTGTTTCAAGATAATCGTTTACTATCCATGCTATAGTGGTATTGAATCAAACCGTAGATACAATACATGTGTGGATATATAGACAAAACAATGTCCCTAGTAAGCCTCTAGTTGACTAGCCAGTGGATCAAGGATGGTTAAGGTTTTCTGACCATATGCAAGTGTTTTCACTTGATGACTGGATCATATCATTAGGAAAATGATGTGATGGACAAGACCCAAACTATAAACGTAGCATGTGATCGTGTCATTTTGTTGCTATTGTTTTCTGCGTGTCAAGTATTCATTCCTATGATCATGAGATCATCTAACTCACTGACACAGGAGGAATACCTTATGTGTATCAAACGTCGCAACATTACTGGGTGACTATAAAGGTGGCCCATAGGTATCTCCGAAGGACTCCGTTGAGTTAGCATGGATCAAGACTAGGATTTGTCACTCCGTGTGACGGAGATGTATCTCGGGGCCCACTTGGTAATACAACATCACATATAAGCCTTGCAAGCAATGGACTCAAGTGTTAGTCACGGGATCTTGTATTACGGAACAAGTAAAGAGACTTGCTGGTAACGAGATTGAAATAGGTATAGGGACAGCGACGATCAAATCTCGGGCAGGTAACATACCGAAGGACAAAGGGAATGATATACGGGATTATATGAATCCTTGGCACAGAGGTTCAACCGATAAGATCTTCGTAGAATATGTAGGATCCAATATGGACATCCAGGTCCCGCTGTTGGGTACTGACCATGGAGTGTCTCAGGTCATGTCTGCATAGTTCTCGAACCCGCAGGGTCTGCACACTTAAGGTTCGGTGACGTTTCGGTATAGTTGAGTTATAGGTGTTGGTGACCGAAGGTTGTTTGGAGTCCCGGGTGAGATCACAGAGGTCACGAGGGTTTTCGCAATGGTCCGGAAACAAATATTGATATATCGGATTGTTTCATTTGGCCTCCGGAAAGATTTCGGGCATTACCTGCAGTGTACCGGGAGTGACGAATGGGTTCCGGGTTTTTACCGGGAGGGGCCCACCCACCTGGGAGAGAACCCAATTAATAGTCCAAGGGTGGCGCACCAGCCCTTAGTGGGCTGGTGAGGCGAGCCCAAGTGGGCTACGTAACATCCTGATTTTTCAAACCTTTTCTTTTTAAAATATTTTTGAAGATCACTTGCAATTTGGTGGATTTTCAAATTCTCAAAGCAAGTTGGATAATGAAACCTATGATTTCTTGTCTCAAACAACCCAAAACCATTTGCTTCTTACTAAAACCTTTCTGACACTTATTTGCAATATTTTAATTCATCAAATAATTCTCTTTTTCTACTTTGGGAATTATGCCATCACTATGGGTTGTGAAGCAACCTATAGCTTGGATGAGCTTTAAGACCCAAAACTTTCGCAACATCTTCGCAATAACATATGATTTCAAAATATTCAAAAATATTTCTTTGTCCGATGGATAATTATGGCCAGAATAATTATTTCTTTTCTGACCAGAATTATCCCTTTCTGAAGCAACCTGATGATTCCTGTTTTGAAAAATTCCAAATAAATTCCTGTAGTTACTAGGGATCATATATGGTTCCAATATGTAAAAACATCCCATGGTCCATTACAAATTTTGAGCAAAAACACTTTGCTAAGTTTCTACTAAAACAAGACCTTTGTGAAGGAAGTGCTAGCTAGGGGTTCACAATGGAGCTACAAAATTTTGGGCATGTGTGCACTACTAAATGACACTTCCCCATCAAAACACACTGGTAGGAAAGCTTGCAATTGAGTTCTAGGAGCTCATTTGTGTTCTGGACCACAAAGCTGGTTTTCAAAGGAACTATATTCATTTGATCTTCAAACCTTGCTAATTTTTGCCAGTTTAGAGTCTTTTCTATGCTGATTCCATTAGACATCTTATCTTTCTCTAATCCCAACCCTGTTGAGCTCTAGATCAACCCAAAGTCTGTTGGAAGAACCTATTGATAATGTTCCTAGTCGCACCAGAACTTGTATGTTCAAGCAACCAGTGGATGGTGACTGATAGAAGGCTGGTCAACGTAGTAGACAAGGTTGCAAGGCTGGCGTGGCATAAGGGTGGCCGCAACCGTGGTAATCACGGTGCTGGCATGCCACAGAGCGCGCTCTGCGCAGCTCCAGTGATAGCGGAGCCGCCCCGAGCCATCAATCGCTGCCACCTTGTCCTAAGCACCGACGAGGTTCCTCTTACCCTCGTGGCACCTCCCGAACCCTCTTGTTCATCGGAGAAGGCCACCGGCGCTCCCGTCCAAGCTCCGCCACGGGCAACATAGTGGGCTTCGGCCACTGTGGTCGTCCGCAAGCCATTAATGGCTCCGGACCCAACCCGTCGCTCCCCTCACCTCCTCCATCACGTGACCCCCACGCCGCGACAGCTAGCTCGCCGTCCTTGCTCCAGTTCAGGAGAGCTTGATAGCGCTCGTTGCTGGCCTATATAAGGCACTGCCCGAACCCCTCCTTGCTCTCACCCCTCTCCTCCACCTCCGGATTAGCCCTAGAGACCCCTAGCAAGAGCCGGGAGCTCATCTCCCTCAGCTCTGGCGACAAGCTCCGCCGCCAAATCGCCTCGGTCGCCAGCCTCCTCCGCTCTTCCCCAGTCCAATCCAAGGCCACCAGTGTGTTCCCTTGGTCCCTCTGGTGCTCCTCGAGCCGTCAGTGAGTCGAATCCCTGCCGGAACCGTCGCCGTCGACAACTATCGTAGCCTCGACCCGCCGGAGAAGAAGGGGCGACGCCGTCCGACCACCTCCGAAGGAGCTACGAGTACAGGGAGGATCGCCATCGAGAGCCCGTTCCATTCCCATCCTCTCCCCGCCTCGCCGCCGTCTCTATCGCCGGTGAGCGTCGCCGGTGAGCCGCCCTCCTCCGTTCCCCTCCTCCCTCTCTATTTATAAGGGACAGGCCCCACCTGCCAGTCTCTACAGACTGCGGCCGATGCGTTATGTGGAGGCGCCCCTCCACTTTACGCCTTCGACTTGGCCCCTCTGAGGAATTCTATTTCTTTTATTTATTTCAAATTCAAATAGAAACTTTGAACATTTAAATCTTTTTATTTACAAGTACAAATCACTTGATTCTTTTGGCATTGAGTTGGTATTGGAATTCTTTACAATCTGGTAAATTTTGGTATTTTTCCCACACTCATAGAATTTCTGGTTAATGAAAAGGTATTTAATGCTTGGCCTTTATTTTGCTATTTCAAACACATTTTTAGAGAGAAACTTTGAAGACTAGGAGTGTTTGAACAACCCCACTGATCAAGGCAAGCCATCATATCCATGTGATGTAGTTTTGCATAACATAGCTCACATCTTCATGCATTATACTTGCTTAACTTGCTAAGAAATAATCATTTAATAAATAATCATATAGGGATATAGGCTTATGGTTATGAATCACTATGGTTTCTATGATATGACGCATGATCATGAGTCATCTGACCGGGCATAATCGTACAACCACCTCTTGCTGGTATGGGAAGGCCGTGACTTGGGTTGTCCGCGTGATCTCTCACCGATATGCCCCAAAGAGGGAGGGTTATGCATGCGTGCGACCTTGGCCTGGTGGGCGGTGATAACTCTGTGAGCCTAGTTAAATTGAGTTGGGCCCATCCCCGTTTGGGACAGCTTTTTTTGGCCACGACAGTGGCAGCTGTCCTGAGGACACAGGTGTCATGAGACACAGGGCCACCCAGGGCAGGACTCCGGAAGGGAGTGGTTGCCGGGGATATGATGAGAGAGTCACGGGTCACGCAAGTTGGGTTGGAGCAATGCTGGTCCACCCGAATGGGATCACGAGGTCAGTGCTCCAGATTGTGGGTAAAGTGTGCAACCTCTGCAAAGTGTCAAAACCTATTCGAATAGCCGTGTCCACTGTAATGGACAGCCCGACCAGACCTCAGTGGATGGTCACCCGTGTGGATGTTAGTAATGATGGAAGAACTCTCCCGTTGAATGGAGATGCTTGATAAGCATTCTGGTGGTTGTGAGACAACCCCGGACATGAGTAAGTGGATGTGATAAAGCTAAGTGGTATTATTCCTAATTTGTTGCCATGCTATTGTTTGCTGCATTGCTTGGTTATTATGAGCTTGCGAGTACATGCCAAGTACTCACCTGGCGTATCATGCCAGATGCAGGAGAAGCCGAGGAAGGAGGTACTGTTGATACGTACTAGGAAGTGTCCACAGCAGTGTCCGAGTGTATGGAGTTGCCGCTATGTTCCGCTACACCATAGAAGTACTCAGTAGTCTCGAGGCCTCGCTATGTCACATAAATAATGTAGATACCGTGCTGCACCATGGGTGCCTTTGGCCTCGCTATCATTGTAAGATATGTATTTGTAACCTTATGCTATCAATAAAGTCAGTTTAGTTTTGTGCCAAGTTGTTGAGTGTTTTCCAGAAGACATGATCTCTGGGTTGGAAACACTGGTAATCCGGTTCGTTGAATCGGGGTGCCACAACGTTTGGTATCAGAGCCACGCTGACTGTAGGACACCCTAGTAATCGCGTTAGCACCACGGGTAGTATAAGGTCGTGAGTATGCATTTGCTTGTTGCATTTTGAATGTTGCATTTGATTGTTGCATGGCATGCATCATGACTCATTGTTTTACTAACCTTTGGCTTTGTCAGTGTAGATGGCACCGGTTCCATATCATTTCCAGTATGAGCCTGCACCATCCTCCTTCCCATCACTGCTGCGGAACGTCTGGTTTCGACTGTACCCGCATCGCGAGGAACCAATGTACCAGGTGTTTCGGGAGCAGCTTGCCGAGTCCGTGTACGAGTTCCATGCTCAGGCTTATCTGGTTGTCAGCTCGGATATAGGCAGCTGTTCTCGCTCTACTAAGGGCGGAACGGCTTCTACTCGAGAGATGGCAATCCAGTTTGCTGCAGTGGAGGCTCTCACCGACTTGTGCTACCACGAGGTGCAGATGCAGACTCATCCAGGTTTCTTCCATTACCCGAGCTTGTCTCCTTCGACAGGGCAAGTCACTTTTGCTCCCGTAGACCCGGCATGTGACCGTGCGACTGTTGTGCTGTCTCGCTATGTAAGCGTCAACTATAGTACGATCGTGTCCCTAGCAGAGGTGCTATCCCATCTTCGGGCAGCACTTATCATTGCAACTGTAGTGCCACCTCAACCCCAGTCTTTTGTTCCACTCTCTGGTGCACCACCAGTTCCACCACCACCTGGATTTGAGATCCCAGTTAGTTCTTCAGCGCCGCTAGGCACTTCGTCTGGCAGTCGCCGTGAGACTCATTCTGAGTGGGCCTCACTCCTTGCCACTCCTGCTGCCCCAATGCTGGGGCGTCGTGCTCCTTCGGAAGCAGGACCGTCTGGTCAGCGTCACCGTGTAGCCTTTGCTCCAGAGACGACGAGGAGTCAAAGGTCTTCCAGTGTTCGTGCCATCCGCGCCACTAGAGCCGAGGTTGGAGTTGTTGAGCATGCATCTTTGCATATGTCAACTATCGTGTGAGCAGTCTAGTCATGATATGTTCCCCCTACTAGCTTGCCAAGAGTGATGTTAATTTGCATTGTATAATTATGTTCTTTGCTTATTCACCATTCCATGAGAATTTCTTAGGTGTTTTATGACCATGCTTTTCCCATATGGATGTTTCTCATCGAGTCGATACTTTGCAATGGGAACAATAATTTAGGATGAAAGGGAGTTGTAGCCAAGGCAACGATGGAACCGCCATCCATTGGTCTGCCAGGCAGGCAGGTCAACCACCAGAAGACCTACCACCTCCACCACCCCAGGCACCAAATACTGAGCAGATTATGAGAATGTTAGAGGAAAAGAGGGATCCTGGAATTCCTGAGAAGCATGCAAGCTATGGTAGGCCAGAATAACCACAACGGGGCACGATCCAGGTTGTCAGATTTTCAACATACTAAGCCTCCCAATTTTGGCCAAGCTGCGGATCCGATTAAAGCCGACGACTGGATAAGGACTATGGAGAAGAAGCTAGACATAGCCCGTTGTGAGGAAGCAGACAAGGTTCCCTTTGCCACTCACTACCTAGAAGGGCCAACAGCTATATGGTGGGATAATACTAAGGTAACATGGCCCTGTGGAGAAGAGATTACATGGGAAAGATTCAAGGAAGTATTCCGCAAATATCACATTCCTATGGGTATTATGAAGGTGAAGCAAAGAGAATTCCTCGCTCTTACACAAGGAAACATGACGGTAGCCACGTTTCTGAACAAGTTTAACAATCTGGCACGATACTCGACCCATGATGTATCCACTGAGGAAAGGAAGGTTGATCACTTCCTAGGCGGTCTAAACCATGCCCTCCGTTATCAGCTTTGTATGCTGGACTTTACAGACTTCCAGACGCTGGTAAACAAAGCCTTCATAGCTGAACGAGAGCTTAATACTGGATACGATGACCGCAAGAGGAAGTTTGAACCCAAGAAGGACAACAAGGAGCAGATTGCACAACAGCCACGTACCTGGCAACCAAACACCACTGTCTACAAGCCCACTTGGAACAGCAGTAACAACACTAACAAGACAGTGAGCCAAAACAAGGCCTTCGTCAAACAGCCAGTGCTAGAGGATTGCCGCCGCAACAACACCTGTTTCACTTGCGGCCATAGTGGACACTATGCAAAGCAGTGCCCCACCAATAGTGGAAAACCATCCTCCAACATCAAACCGCAGATCAACACTATTGGACACCGCCCTAACTATAAGTTTACCCAAGGACGCGTCTACCATATCTCTGCTGAAGAAGCATGCGAAGCTCCGGAAGTCGTTATCGGTATGTTCTCTGTTAACAACATACCGCCAACAATTTTATTTGATTCCAGGGCTTCCCACTCATTTATTTCGAGGAGTTTTGCCGCCATACACCAATTTTCCCCTTCGTTGTTGGATAAAATCATGGTGGTACAATCCCTTGGCTCTATGCTCAGAACAAATCTCGTATACCGGGATCTGGAAATACTGATACAAGGAGCTACCTTTCCAGCTGCACTAATTGCCATCGAATCCTCGGGATTAGATGTAATACTGGGGATGGATTGGTTGACACCCCATCAAGTGTGCATCAATTGTGCCACCAGGACTGTGACGCTGGTTAATCTGGCCGGTAAAACCGTCCAGTTTATCGCCAACAACATGAAGACAAGGAACGGAATGACATATCAAGCAGATGTCACGGATATGAACTTGATTCCAGTGGTATGTGAATTTCGAGATGTGTTCCCCGAGGAATTGCCAGGAATGCCACCGGACCGGGAGTTGGAGTTCGCAATCGAATTAGTTCCCGGTACCGCCCCAATTTACAAGAAATACTATCGTATGCCAGGACCGGAATTGGCAGAGCTAAAGAAACAGTTGGACAAATTACTGCAAAAAGGATACATTCGCCCAAGCATCTCACCATGGGGATCACCAGTACTGTTCGTCAAAAAGAAGGATGGAAGTCTGCGAATGTGCATAGACTATCGTCAGCTAAATGAGGTCACGATTAAAAACAAGTACCCACTACCACGCATCGATGACCTATTCGACCAGTTGAGTGGGGCACGAGTGTTCTCCAAAATTGACCTCAGGACTGGGTATCATCAGCTCAAAATCAGAAAGGAAGATATACCCAAGACAGCGTTCACTACCCGATATGGCCTGTATGATTCCACGACCATGCCATTTGGTCTGAAATTTGCTCCATCCTATTTCATGAGCATGACGAACAAGGTCTTCATGGATTTCCTAGACAAATTCGTGGTAGTGTTCATTGATGACATACTAATATATTCTAAAGACGAAGAGGATCACAAGCGTCACCTCCGTGTTGTCTTTGAAAGACTGAGATCCCATCAACTGTATGCTAAGTTCAGTAAATGCGAGTTCTGGCTGAATGAAGTGGGAGTTTTGGGACACATCCTGTTAGAACAAGGTGTGGCTGTCGACCCCATTAAGGTAACATCAGTGCTAAATTGGAAGACACCAGTCTCGGTGACCGAAGTTCGTAGCTTCCTGGGATTGGCAGGCTACCACCGACGATTCATAGAAGGCTTTTCCAAGATAGCTAAACCATTAACGAAATTTCTCAAGAAAAACCATAGATTCGTATGGACGACAACATGAGAAAGCAGACCACACCTGTTTTAATCCTTCCGGACATTCACAAGAGTTTTGACATCTACCGTGATGCTTCCCGATGAGGAAACAGATGTGTGCTGATGCAAGAAGGGAAGGTTGTAGCATACGCATCCCGACAGCTACGACCGCATGAAGAGAACTACCCCACTCATGACTTGGAGCTAGCAGCCGTGGTTCATGCCTTCAAAATTTGGAGGCATTACCTCATTGGACAACGGTGTGAGATATATACGGACCACAAAAGTCTTAAGTATATTTTCACCCAGCCCGATCTGAATCTCAGGCAACGACGATGGCTTGAACTAGTCAAGGACTATGAACTTGGGATCAACTATCATCCGGGGAAAGCCAATGTGGTTGCAGACGCTCTTAGTCGAAAGCCAATCACACTGAATGCATTACTGGAAAATATGCATCCGATACTACAAGAAGAGTTCATTAGTCTCAACATGATTTTATGCGGTCCAATTACCCAGAGACCCTCGAAATTATCCCCACCCTCATAGACGAAATCAAGAAAGCTCAAGAATGAAACGAAGGAATCAAGAAGATCAAAGGGTCACTGCCAAAAGGGAAGAACAAATCCTTCTGAGTAGATGACCAAGGCATACTATGGTTTGTTAAACGGATATGCCTCCCCGACCAAAACTACCTAAGACAGCAAATACTCAGAGAAGCGCATGATTCTGCATATTCTGTTCATCCAGGAGCTACGAAGATGTACCAAGATGTGAGAAAGACATTTTGGTGGTCAGGGATGCGAAAGGATATAGCATATTATGTCGCCTGTTGTGATATATGCAACAAGGTTAAGGCGGAACACCAAAAGCCCGCAGGATTACTACAGCCTTTACCGGTTCCCCAATGGAAGTGGGATGCCATATGCATGGACTTCATTGTTGGACTACCCAAGTTAATAAGAGGCAATGATGCTATCTGGGTCATTGTGGATATGCTCACGAAAGTAGCTCACTTTATCCTGGTAAAGACTACTTTCAACGCCAACCAACTGGCACAGCTATACATGTCCCGAATAGTAAGCCTACATGGGGTACCCAAGTGAATCACCTCAGATAGAGGCTCTCTATTCACTTCGGCATTTTGGCTACAACTTCACCAAGCCTTGGAACCATGCTAAAACACAGTACCACATACCACCCTCAGACGGATGGACAAACAGAAGGAGTGAATCAAATACTAGAGGACATGCTTCGGTCATGGGCCCAAATGGGAAGATAGCCTACCATATGGAGAATTTTCCTAGAACAACAGCTATGAGACAAGCCTGAAAGGTCACCCTTTGAGGCATTGTATGGCAGAAAGTGTTGAACCCCGTTGAACTGGTCACAAACAGGAGACAGTCGCATATTTGGAACCGACTTGATGCTGGAGGCTGAGAAACAAGTCAAGGATATTCAGGAACGCCTTCAAGCAGCCAAGTCTCGCTAGAAAAGCTACTATGATCCAAAGCACCGAGAAGTGACCTTTGAACCAGGAGAATATGCCTATCTCCGAGTAACCCCCATGAAAGTAGTGAGAAGGTTTCGCACACGGGGAAAGATCGCACCAAGATATATCGGTCCCTTTCCAGTGATTGCAAGAAGAGGCATAGTCGCCTATTAGTCAGAGCTACCACCCGAATTGTCATATGTGCACGATGTCTTTCATATCTCACAACTAAGGAAGTGTATTGCACCTCCAATTAAGCAGGCAGATATGAGTGATCTAGGATTGGCTTAGGATCTGACCTATGAGGAGAAACCCGTCAGAATGTTGGATGAGATGGAAAGAACTCCCACGAGTAAGGTGCTTAAGTTTTATAAGGTATTATGGAACACCATACTGAGGAAGAATCTACATGGGAGAGAGAAGATTTCATGAGATCCGCATATCCATACTTGTTCCCTGAGCAACCGAATCTTGAGGAAGAGAAACCTAAGGGGGGTAGGCTTGTAACACCCTGATATTTCAAACCTTTTATTTTTAAAATATTTTTGAAGATCACTTGCAATTTGGTGGATTTTCAAATTCTCAAAGCAAGTTGGATTATGAAACCTCTGATCTCTTGTCTCAAACAACCCAAAACCATTTGCTTCTTACTAAAACCTCTCTGAGACTTATTTCAAATACTTTAATTCATCAAATAATTCTGTTTTTCTATTTTGGGAATTATGTCATTGATATGTCTCAAATGTAACTATAATTTTTGATGGATTCACGCTGTTATCTTGTCATCTTCGGATGTTTTATGTATCTTTTTATCTTTTTTGGGACAAACTTATTAATTCAGTGCCAAGTTCTAGTTCCTATTTTTTCTGTGTTTTTGACTCTTTTCAGATCTGATTTTGGAACAGAGTCCAAACGCAATAAAATACCCAAAATGATTTTTTTTTCAAACGGAAGAAGATCAGGGGGCCTCTCGGCCAAGCCAGGTGGGCTCTAGGGAGCCTACAAGCTCCCACTCCGCCACCAGGGGGAGACGGTGGTGTCAGGGCTTGTGGCCGCCCTAGCCGCCCCCTCACCTAGATCCTTGGCCTATATATTCCCTAAAATACAGCAAAAAATTAGGGGAGCCTCGAAAATACTTTTCCGCCACCGCAAGCTTCCGTTTCCGCGAGATCTCATCTGGAGAGCCTTACCGACGGCCTGCCGGAGGGGACTTTGGAGTTGGAGTAGTTAGTAGCTAGATGGCTTCTTCTCTCTCTTGGATCTTCAATACATAGTTCTCCATGATCTTCATGGAGATCTATCCGATGTAATCTTCTTTGGTGGTGTGTTTGTCGAGATCCGATGAATTGTGGATTTGTGATCAGATTATCTATGATATATATTTGAGTCTTTTCTAATTTCTTATATGCATGATTTGATATCCTTGTAAGTCTCTCCGAGTCTTGGGTTTTGTTTGGCCAACTTGATCTATGATTCTTGCAATGGGAGAAGTGCTTGGTTTTGGGTTCTACCATGTGGTGAACTTTTCCAGTGACAGTAGGGGCAGCAAGGCACACATTAAGTAGTTGCCATCAAGGGTAACAAGATGCGCTCTGTCGTTGATATGAGATTGTCTATCTACATCATGTCATCTTGCTTAAGGCGTTACTCTGTTCTTTTGGACTTAATACACTAGATGCACGCTGGATAGCGGTCGACGTGTGGAGTAATAGTAGTAGATATAGAAAGTATCGGTCTACTTGTTTTGGACGTGATGCCTATAGATATAATCATTGCCATAGATATCCTCACGACTTTGCGCGGTTCTATCAATTGCTCGACAGTAATTTGTTCACCCACCGTCTACTTGCTTTCATGATAGAAGCCACTAGTAAACACTACGGCCCCCGGGTCTATACACATCCATCGTTTACACCTCCGCTTTTACTTTGCTTTGTCACTTTGTTGCTTTCAGTTCTCACTTGGCGAACAATCTATAAGGGATTGACAACCCCTTCATAGCGTTGGGAGCAAGCTTTTGTGTTTGTGCAGGATCTTGTGATACTCCTCCACTGGATTGATACCTTGGTTCTCAAACTGAAGGAAATACTTACCACCACTGTGCTACATCACCCTTTCCGCTTCGAGGGAACACCAATGCAAGGCTCCAAGGCCACGGGGGAAATCCTTTGCATACTTGCCTAGGAAGTCCCTTAAGGTGTTGCCGCAGCAAGAGGATTCCTGGTGCCGTCGACACGACTGTTCTTGGCACCGTTGCAAGGGAAGCACAGCTGACATCAGAAATATTTCTGGCGCCGTTGCCGGGGAGGAGCACGTCAAGATAATTTCCTCACAATGTGCCTATTTCTGGCGCCGTTGCCGGAGAGGAGAGATCTATCCAAGTAGGTCTCACAAACTCATCTCCTGCATTTACTTTTTTTTGCCAGTTGCCTCTCGTTTTCCTCTCCCCCACTTCACATTTGGCATTTTCATTTGCCTTTATATTTTACCGTTTTCTTTTGCCTTTTGCCTTTTGCCGTTTTCCTTTGCGGGCTTTCTTGATCGCTTGTGTGTTTTGTGCCTTCATTATGCTTGCATCTTCGCTTGCTGAAAATCTATTGATATGGATCCTCATCCACTAGCTAATCTCTTTAAGAGACCCACTTATGTGGAACGAATTGCTAGTGAGTTGAGTGCACTTGACTATCTTTATGGAGTTTTTCTTGAGATGCGTGAATCTGAAAACTGTAGAAAGAAATATATGAAGAGATTCACGAGGGCTCCTTGGATCAAAAGCATGATTGCAATGGTTTCACTATAAATTCTATTAGCACTAGTAGAAAACAGGGCTATCGTTCGGCCCTAGCCAGCCCATTAGTCCCAGTTCTTCAATAACTGGGACCAATGGGAGGTATTAGACCCGGTTCGTGAACCCAGGGGGCCGACCGGGGCCTCGTGGACATTGGTCCCGGTTCATGTGGAACCATTTGTCCCGGTTCCAGCCTAGAACTGGGACCAATGGTCCTCGTTGTTGGCCCACAACCATTGGTCCCGGTTCGTGGCATGAACCGGGACATAAGGGGCGGCTTTAATCCCGGTTCATGCCACGAACCGAGACAAATAACTTGCCTATATATACCCACCGCCACGGCAGAGCACTCCACAGTGCTCTGTTTTTTCAATCCGACGAGGAGAGGGCATTTGGGTGCTCTAGTTCACCTCCTATGCACATGAGGTGTTCGATGAAATGCCCAAGCCACACTAGTTAAGCTTTCTCCTCTCGAAGCTCGACCTAGGAGCTCCATTTTTTTGAGATTTGTCTAGATTTAGGGGTCCGTCACGCCCCGTCCCCGTTTTCACCGCCGTTGATCGCCCGCGCCGATCTTGTCGCCGGCACCATCGTGGTGAGCCTCTTGTTTTTTATCTTCTTTATGATACTTGTCTGATTTTCTTACTTTAGATAGATATTTCTCTGATTTTCTTAATTTTGACACACATAATTATATGTAATGCACGCAGATGAACCGGCAATGGATGTATGGTGACAGACACACCTCCGAGTACATTAAGGGTGTGCATATTTTTCTCGAAGTGGGTGAGGCAAACAAGCAGAATGGTTTTATGTGTTGTCCATGCAGTAAATGTGGGAATACGAAGTATTACTCTGACCGGAAAATCCTTCACACCCACCTTCTTTACAAGGGTTTCATGCCATACTAGAATGTTTGGACGAGGCACGGAGAAATAGGGGTTATGATGGAAGATGGCGAAGAAGAAGAGGACGATGACAACATGTGTCCCCTGAATACGGTGATGCTGCAACGGGGGGAGCTGCTGAAGATCAAGAGGAACCAGACGATGTGCCCGATGATGCTGCAACGAGGGAAGCTGCTAAAGATCAAGAGAAACAAGACGATGTGCCCGATGATGATCTCCGCCGGGTCATTGTCGATGCAAGGACGCAATGCGAAAGTCAAAAGAAGAAGCTGAAGTTCGATCACATGTTAGAGGATCACAAAAAAAGTTGTACCCCAATTGTGAAGATGGCAGAACAAAGGTGGGTACCATACTTGAATTGCTGCAGTGGAATGCAGAGAATGCTGTGCCTGACAAAGGATTTGAGAAGCTACTGAAAATATTAAAGAAGAAGCTTCCAAAGGATAATGAATTTCCCGACAGTACGTACGCAGCAAAGAAGGTCGTATGCCCTCTAGGATTGGAGGTGCAGAAGATACATGCACTACTGGAATTGATAAATTTGCCATCTGTCGTGCCTTTGCCGTCTGCTGACGCATGGCAAACATGCTCTTTGCCGTCAGTTGGTACAAAGCGGACGGCAAAGAGGTTGCAGATGGCAAAGGTCTTATTTGCCGTCTGCCACCTCTTTGCCCTAAAGGCGGACGGCAAAGAGCAGGCGGACGGCAAAGGGGCGCCACCCTAACGGCTAACTCGCGCCGCACCCCACCGACCCCTTTGCCGTCTGCCTCCCAGCTTTGGAGACGGCAAAGGAGCTCCCCCTAACGGCGCCCAGCCCCCACCCCCCGCTCCCCTAACGGCCAACTCCAGCGCACTGCCCACCCCCTAACGGCGCCCAGCCCCCTCCCCGCGCACTGCTCACTACAGCGCCGCCGCCCCTCCTCCCCGCGCAACTCCTCCCCTCGCCGGAGCTCGCCCTCCCCTCCTCCCCGCGCAACTCCTCCCCGCGCCCGTCCTCCACGCGCCCATCCTTCCCGTGCCCTGCCCACCCGAGTGCCGCCGCCGCCACCACCGGAGCCGCTCCGGCCCACCACCGCCGTGCGGCCGGAGGTCGCCCTCCCCTCCTCCCCCCGCACCTCCTCCCCGCCGCCCAGGGCCGGAGCTCGCCCTCCCCTCCTCCCACTGCCCTCCGCCCCGGCCGCCCACTGCCCCTACGCAGGTAAGGTTTTTTTTCCTTTTCGCTTTATTTCTTGTTTTTTCTTTTAAATTAGATAGTTAATTTAGATAGTTAGTTTATTTTGTGTTTTTTCTGTTAAATTGGATAGTTAGTTTTTTCTTCTTCTGTGTTTATGTTAAATTAGATAGTTAGTTTATTAAGTAGAAAAAGTAGATAGAAAAGAAAAAAATAAATAGAAAAAAGAAATGATAGATAAAGAAGGGTATGAGCCCCAAAAAAGAAATGATAGATTTGCATTTCAAGTAAATGTGCATTTTTGACAGAAGTTGCATGTTAAGAAAATAAGACAATAATAAACTAGAAGAGGAAAGAAGAAGAAGAAGAAGAAGAAGAAGAAGAAAGAGGAGAGGAGGAGAAAGATAAAAGAAAGAAGAAGAAGAAGAAGAATAAGAAGAAGAAGAAGAAAGAGGAGAGGAGGAGAAAGATAAAAGAAAGAAGAAGAAGAGGAGGAGGAGGAGGAGGAGGAGGAGAAAGAAGAAGAAGAAGAATAATATGATGATCAAGAAGAAGAAGAAGAAGAAGAAGAGGAGGAGAGAGGAGAAGAAGAAAGAAAAGGACCCCGACCCCCGACCCCCGACCCCCGGCCCACGAACCCCGACGCCCGACGCCACCAACCCCCGACCCTCGACCCCCGACCTCCGACGCCATTGAGACCCGACTCCCGACCCCCGACGCCCGACACCACTGACCCCCGACCCCCGACCCCCGACTCCACTAACCCCTGACCCCCGATGCCCGACGCCATTGACCCTCGACTACAGAAGCCACTGACCCTCGACCCTCTACCCCCGACGCCCGACGCCACTGACCCTCGACTCCCGACGCAACTGACCCTCGACCCCCGACCCCCGGCGCCCCTTACCCTCGACCCTCGGTCCCCTACCCCCGACCCCTGACACTATTGACCCCCAACCCCCGACCCCCGACACCTCTTTGGCCTCTTGTTGACCAAAGAGACCCCAACCCCCGACGCCAGTGATCCTCGAGGCCCGACAACACTAACCCCCGACCACCGACACAACTAACCCCCGACCGCCGACGCCACTGACACCCGACACCACAGACCATCGACGCCACCGACACCCGACACCACCGACCATCGCCGCCACTAAGCCGACGGGGTCATAATTTTGTAAATTATGAGTTAGGTCACATATTTTCCGAATACATTAATTATAAAAACATCATATTTGTGTTGATCGGGTGACTTTCAATGTGCAGTTGTTCGACGACCTCCATGTGCGTTGGACGAGCTCCGCCCTTGCGTTTGTTGGTGAGCACAAATGACTTCTCCTCCTACCCCCTTAATTTGCTCTGTCCCGGCCTTCGTGACGATGAAACTTGCTAGCCATAGGTTTCTTCAATCATTAGTATGCGTGACCAGTATGCGTCTCCCGTTCGAAAGGGCGACATCTATAAATATGCATTTCTTTGCATATTTATAACCACCATCCTTTCGAATTGTCCAACATTATCCATGGATAGCCCAAGTATGTGTAGATTGGGTTTGTGTTCCCGTATGCTGTGCTTCGGATCCGATGCGGAATTTCTTCAGTGCCTCCCCTGTTGTTCTCCGGGTACACATCCTCTCTGCTTATTGCCGAGACGTGTATCAGGAGAACAGCGGGGAGGTGCTGCCGAAATTCTGCGTCGCATCTGGAGCAGAGCATGGGAAAATGAACCTAGTCTACACATACTCGGGTGGGATTAGGACCTATCTTTACCTATCAGCGTGTAGGTTGCATGGACATAATAAAACTGACAAACTTGATTAGCGTATGAATATAGATGATGAATTATATATTTATTTCTTGTGCCCCCATAGGTAGCTAGGCAACATGAGTGATCGTGCTTGGATGTACACTGGTCACCCTAGTCAGAAACACATGACCCATGAATGGTTAACAAAAACAAGGGGGTTTGTGAGAGCCGCATTTGCAAATGGCCAACATAAAACATGGTGCCCCTGTCCCAACTGCGACAACTGGAAAAAGCAGACAGAGTTTGAAATGGGTAAGCACCTGCAGAAGTGGGGTTTTACGCCTAATTATATGGCGTGGACTTTTCATGACTAACGTGCCAGAGCTGAGGTGTTTCGTTGTCGCACCGACGAGCATGGTACCGGGATTGAAGACATGGTGCAAGACTTTGATGATGCTCTTGATTCGGACGATGAGATGGAGGAATCTGCAAAGGCCTTCTATGAAATGCTGGAGTCTTCAAAACATCCTCTCCACGAGCAGACTCAGCTTTGTCAGCTGGATGCCATCGTACAAGTAATGGCTCTGAAGGCTCAATTCAACCTAGGCAGAGAATGGTACGAGGCGATGATGACGATATTTGGACGCTTTCTACCCAAAGGCCATGTACTGCCTGCAAACCTGTACCAGTCAGAGAAAATCCTCCGTGTACTTAAGATGCCCTATGAGAAGATACATGCCTGTGAGAATGGATGTGCCTTATTTAGGCTTGAGTATGCGGCTTTGAACTATTGCCCCATTTGCAATTCTTCCAGGTATATTGTGGTAGACAACGGCATGGGTGAGAAGAATCAGACCAAAATCCCCATTAGTGTTCTTCGATATCTGCCAATCGTACCAAGACGTCAACGTCTTTTCATGGTCGAAGAGACGGCCAGACAGATGACATGGCACAAATTGGGAAAAAACCGAACTAGATGCGGATGGGAACAAGATGCTGGTACACACTTCAGATGGTTTTTCGTGGAGGCACTTCGAGGCATTACATAAGGATAAATCGGAAGATCCAAGGCAACCTAGAGTTGCCATCAGCACGGATGGGTTCAATGTGTATGGTATGACGGCAGCACAATACAGTTGTTGGACTGTATTTGTCATTCCACTAAATTTGCCACCCGGAGAGATTATGAAAAGAAAGAACATATTCCTGACGTTGATAATTCCAGGGCCCAACTATCCGGGGAAGAATATGAATGTGTACATGCAGCCGCTTAGGGTTGAGTTGCATGAAGCCTGGGATAATGGGATCAAGACCTACGACGCGGCTACAAAAACAAATTCCAAAATGCATGTGTGGTACATGTACTCGACGCATGATTATCCGGCGTTTGCGCTATTCGCTGGCTGGTGTGTGCATGGAAGGTTCCCGTGCACCACATGCAAGGCAGCTCTTCAGTTCCGTTGGCTGCAGGCTGGTCGCAAGTATTCTTGCTTCGACATGCATAGACAATTCGTGGATCCTGACCATAAGTTCAGAAAAGACAAGAAGAATTTCATCAAAGGTAGAGTTGTCAAAAACACTGCACCAGCTGCGTTGACAGGCCAACAAACCCTTGATCACTTAAACGCTCTCGAGCCTGATCCTTTGCGTCGGGGATACTTCAAAGGGTATAATACGGAACAAGCCTGGACTCACAAGTCATGCTTATGGGATCTCCCTTACTTCAAAGACCTCCTTTGCCCACACAACATTGACGTGATGCACACTGAAAAGAATATTGCGGAGGCCATTTTTGGTACATTGTTCGGCATAGAGGGGAAGTCAAAAGATAATCCTAAGGCTAGAATCGACCTGGAGGCTCTATGTGATAGACCGTTGCAAAACTTGCGACAACGGAAAGGAAAGCAAAGCATAGAGAAGCCAAAGGCATGGTTCAATCTTGAAAGGCCAGCTATGAGGAAAATGCTATTGTGGGTGAAAATGCGGTTGATGTTCCCCGATGGGGATGCTGCGAATCTAAAGAGGGGAGTGAGTCCTGAGAAATTGAAAATATTTGGGCTCAAGAGTCACGATTGGCACATATGGATTGAGCGAGTAATGCCGGTGATGTTGCGTGGCTTTATCCCTGAGGATGAATGGCTAGTACTGGCAGAGCTGAGCTATTTCTTCCGTTCTCTTTGTGCGAAAGAACTATCGCCTGGCGTGCTAGATGAAATGGAAGAGTTGGCGCCGGAGTTGATCTGCAAATTAGAAAAGATCTTTCCACCGGGCTTCTTTAATCCAATGCAACATTTGATTTTGCATCTCCCGACCGAGGCAAGAATGGGGGGCCTGTTCAAAATCGATGGTGCTACTCAACTCAGAAGATGCCGAAGACGCTTCGAGCTAAATGTAAAAATAAACATAGAATTGAAGCATCGATGGCCGAGGCATTCATTACCGAGGAGGCGGCAAACTTCGTGACAGCACACTACGAAGCCAAAAATCATCATTTGCATAACCCGAAGCCTCGGTACAGTGATGGCGCTAGAGAAAAAGTTCGATCCAACCTCAGCCTATTCAAAGGTAAGCTTGCACCATCCGGTGCTTCGAAAGGGAAATCGTTGGATGTCGAAGAATGGCGGACCATTTCATTGTATATCTTCACCAACCTAACAGAAGTGCGGCCGTACATCGAGTAAGTTCTCGGTAATTTATTGTTCCGCAACTTCTAATTGCTTTGAACTACTCTTATTCCCGGATATTTGATATAGTCGATATGTCGCCGAATTCTCGGATGGAGCGGTCATCGAAAAGGATTTCGTCGAAGAGTATGAGCTTCTCGCAAAGCATGGAGGCGACTATCCCGGTTTCATCTCTTGGTTCAAACAAAGGGTAATTGATTACCATTAAGGGCCCATTTGATTTATTGGTCTAATTTGCGGCTAATGCAACCATTCTTTCGTATTAAACTTGTAGGCTGATGCAGAGTCTATGGACGCCGAGTTGAGACAAGTTGCTAATGGTTTTGACTATAAGGTCCGTTCATTTGAGAAATACAACATAAACGGGTATCACTTTCGTACCTTTGGCAAAGAGCTATCTATGCCCGACCTAAAGACTACAAATTGTTCTGTCTCTGCTATCGGCGAAGGAGACACCGAGTATTATGGAAGAGTTGAAGCAATTTATGAACTTCTATTCTATGGTGAAAACCCACCGACCGTCGTAGTCTTCAAATGTTATTGGTTTGAGCCGAGGGAGACTAGAAGGACTCATGAACATATAGGACTAGTCGAAATAAACCAAAACACCCACTTAGATGTTCCCGATGTCTATATTACGTCTCAACAGGCGACACAAGTTTTCTATCTACCGTGGGCCTGCCAAACTGATCCAAATCTCAAAGGTTGGGATGTCGTTTATGAAGTGCCACCACATTTTAGACCACCTACCCTCAATGAAGAGGATTACGAACCTCACATTAACCCAAACATATATGAAGGAGAATTCTTCCAAGAAACATGTATGTCCAAGAAACGTTTCAAGAACCGCTCTACTTCACCCCAGAACATTGAAGTAGACAGCAAAAGTGAATCCGTCTTAACCCCTGATCCCGAACAGGAAGAGCTGGAAGAAGAAGAGGTTACTGCTGCGGATGACCTGTCACTTCTTGACCGATTACATAATGGTGGCCTTCCACATGTTCTTCGTGATAGTGATGATGATGATGCATTTATTGATGATAGTGATGATCATGATGCATTTATTGACCCCGAAGCATATATAGACGAGGACGATTGTTATTAGTTCATGTCAGGTATTCAACTATTATACTATATATAAATTTTGAGTTCATGTTAGGTATTCAATTTTTATTAGTCATGTTGGTATTTATGACGATGATACACTTAAATTATATACATTTTATTACTCCTGTTTGTATTTATGTTGTACTAATTTCATTTACTCTTTGTCATGACAGGTGTTGAAAGATGGTGGGAAAGGGTCGAAAGCACTCCGCGGCTTCTTCTTCGTCGGCGGGTGATGGGATGAGTACTTCCATTCCCGCCACACCTCTTCGGAGAGTGTTGCTCTCTACTTTGCAAGGAGCGGCCCCCGTGAGAGGAGGTCGACCCCCCGCGAAGCCGAGAGGCACTAAAGGTACACGTTGTATTCATGTTGGTATTTATGTTGTACTCATGTTGTATGCATATTGGTATTTATATACATTTTATTACTCATGTTGGTATTTATGTTGTACTAAAGGTACACGTGGCCGCGAGAGAGGTAGGGATACACGGTCTCCGCCACCACCCCAAGCTGATTCACCTGAGCACAAGACTTCTAGGGTGGATTCATGTGAGGTGGAGGCTACACGGTCTCCCGTTCACGAGCCTCGGGTCGACGAGCCTTCGACCCACG
Organism: Hordeum vulgare subsp. vulgare; assembly: GCF_904849725.1. Taxonomy (NCBI): domain Eukaryota; kingdom Viridiplantae; phylum Streptophyta; class Magnoliopsida; order Poales; family Poaceae; genus Hordeum; species Hordeum vulgare. Next base: position 118,790,905 of record NC_058518.1, read on the forward strand.
AGACTCCTGTCCCAGAGGCTTCCTTCCAGGCGACTCCGGAGCAAAGCAGGGATGAGGGTACGTCCCAAGAGACCTAGTGGGATACCTGGCCTGAGGCAAGTGGCCATGCTGGTAACGATGAGGAGCTGGGTGAGGGGGCTACGGTGTACCAACGTGGTTGTTCGGGGCTCCAGCTCGTGCCAGCGACCCCCGAGCAGAGGTGGTCGATTAGGCCAAATGGGGACAAGTAAGTTAATTTACTCTTATTTAACCTTTTGCCTTCGGGTTTTCTCAAATATCTAATGTTTTGGCTTTAATTTATCATACTGTAGGGGGTTGGATTGTTGCCAAGGGTGTCCGCAAGCCCAACAGCGTCCTTGGTGTTCTTTGCCGTCAAAACTTCCCACGGTTTGTTACGTTGCCCGGTCGGGAGCGAGAGGTAGGAATGACCTGGGAGCACTACTTGGGTGCCCCGGCCCCGCCGGAGGTGGAGATCGACGGTGTCTTGTGTGACACGAGGGTGGACATGGTGATCCGAAAGTTCTGGGTAATTTCTCTTTCACACAATTATAAATCAACCATAGCTATTTATTGTACTAATCGGTGTTGTCTCGTTTGCAGACCTACTACAGGTGTGAGGAGGGATACGAGGAGGACGCGACAAAGGTTATCAAAACCGAATGTCGCCGCCTACTTCAAAACTTTCGACACCAGGCTTGGGTGCAGGCTGTTCGAGACTACTATGCCATGCTGCGTATTAGGCTTGACAAGGCGAAGTGCCGTGATGCTAAGATGGAGAAGGAGCATTACATGAAGGTAATTACATATTATTAAGGCTTTGTAGTTAGTTTCCTTGATTTGGTTCTTGCGCGCTCAAATTTCTCTTTATTAACTTAGGTGCCCCCGAGATGGTGTGTGGATAAGATGGATTGTTGGGAGGCCTTGGTGGATCAGTGGTGCTCCGAAATGTGGGAGGCTAGCCACAACAACGCCAAGGAGAGGCGTGGCAAAATGGTTGGCGTGCCACACCATCAAGGGAGTGTCAACTTAATCCAATTTGGCGAGAACTCGGTATGTGGTTTGCTTCATGCCTCATGCAATTCAATTTTCCTTCTCCTTTACCAATACAATTTTCCTCTCTCTCTCTTTTAGGCGCGTCATAATAAGACGGAGGCGCCACAGATGTACGACCTGTATGCGATGGCCCATACTGCCTCGTACAAGAAGGTCAAGGAATTCTCGGAGTCTGACCTCGAGCGTCCAGAAAACTTCACCAACATCTCCTCCCACGACAAGCTCATGAAGTACAGAGATCACGGGAAGGCGAGGAAAGGGGAGGACTTTAACCCGAGCGAGGGGCCTATTAATCCAGAGCTGGTGATGATAGCTGGCAACGGGAGGCCCCATGGCTCGATCGCCATTGGAGACGGCCTTATACGTTGTCGTAGCTCTCTCCGGCAGATAAAGGCACGCCAAACGAGCTCTTTTCCGGAGATAACACGTCGTGCACGGCCAGTCGAGCTCGCCATCGAGGTTAGTTTAATGGACTCAAATATCTTTCCGCATTATGTTGTGCGTTGGAACCAATATGCTAACAATGAGTTGTGTTGTAGGCTGCTATTCAGAAAGAGAGAGAGGCAATGCAGGCGGCTATGGCGGAGAAGGATAAGGAAATTAGGGAGCTGGAGGAGAGGACGACTACATTGGTGGAGGCGGAGAGGGCACGGAATGATGCGTCTACCAGGGCCATATACGAGCTCTTCATGGTAAGTTTCTTCTTCATGTTATTTCAAATCTTGCATTTGAATGTCCGTTTCATTAATAAATAAAAAGTTTGACTTGTCGAAACCAAATGTTGAGTCTATGTGCGAGAAGAACGGCCAAGTCCCTCCGCTGATGCCAGTCGTTAACGTGGCGGGGACGGTGAGTTTCATTTCAGTGGAGTAATCTTAAGATTGTCCTCATTCTAACTACACATTGCAAACGATGTTTGGTGCAGAATATGTCCCGAAACGCATCGCACGACCCTTCTACAATCGAGCCTTCTCCAGGGCAGCCTTCTCCAAGGCAGCCTTCTCCAGGTGAAACAAGCCAGAGCGACTGTGCTTGACCCTAACTTAGGTATGTTATTTCTAGTGTTTTAATAAAAGATATATAGATGATATAATTAGCTTAGTTAGCTCCAAAAAGACCTATTTAATAAAATATAGCTAGATGACATAGTTAGCTTAGTTAGCTTAGTTAGTTTAGTTAGCTTAGTTAGCTTAATTAGCTTAGTTAGCTTAGTTAGCTTAGTTAGCTTAATTAGCTTAGTTATCTTAGTTAGCTCCTCCTTCTCCATCTTCTTCCAACAAAGCCTAAATTGGATAATTATCCATCTAAATGACATAATTAGCTTAGTTAGCTCCTAAATGGTATATTTAATACAAAATGACCTATACTTAGCTAATTATCCTCGAAATGACATAATTAGCTCCAAAAAGGCATTCTTAGACAATTTAGCCCGAAGAAGGAGACGAGAGGAGAAGAAAGAGGAAAAATGAAAGGAAGGAAGAAGAAGAAGAGGAGAAGAAGAAGAAGGAGAGGGAGGAGGATAAGAAGGAGGAGAAGAAGGGGAAGGAGCTCCACCTTCTCCTTCTTCTTCCTCCTTCTTCCTCCTTCTCCTTATCCTTCTTCTTTTCTTCTTCTTCTCCTCTTCCGTCTCCTTCTCCTCCTCCCCCTCCTCCTCCTTCTTTTACTTCTTCTTCTCTTTCTCTTATTCTACGTAGCTTAGACTTATCCAACAAAGCCTGAATTGGCTAATTATCCATCTAAATGACATAATTAGCTTAGTTAGCTCCTAAATGGTCTATTTAATAAAAAATGACCTATACTTAGCTAATTATCCTCGAAATGACATAATTAGCTCCAAAAAGGCATTCTTAGCCAATTTAGCCCGAAGAAGGGGACGAGAGGAGAAGAAAGAGGAAAAATGAAAGGAAGGAAGAAGAAGAAGAGGAGAAGAAGAAGAAGGAGAGGGAGGAGGATAAGAAGAAAGAGGAGAAGGAGGAGAAGAAGGAGAAGGAGCTCCTCCTTCTCCTTCTCCTTCTTCTGTTCTTCTTCTTCTCCTCTTTCGTCTCCTTCTCCTCCTCCTCCTCCTGCTCCTCCTTCTTTTAGTTCTTCTTCTCTTTCTCTTATTCTACGTAGCTTAATTAGACTCATCCAACAAAGCCTAAATTGGCTAATTATCCATCTAAATGACATAATTAGCTTAGTTAGCTCCTAAATGGTCTATTTAATAAAAAATGACCTATACTTAGCTAACTATCCTCGAAATGACATAATTAGCTCCAAAAAGGCATTCTTAGCCAATTTAGCCCGAAGAAGGGGACGAGAGGATAAGAAAGAGGAAAAATGAAAGGAAGGAAGAAGAAGAAGAGGAGAAGAAGAAGAAGGAGAGGGAGGAGGATAAGAAGAAGGAGGAGAAGGAGGAGAAGAAGGAGAAGGAGCTCCTCCTTCTACTTCTCCTTCTTCTGTTCTTCTTCTTCTCCTCTTTCGTCTCCTTCTCCTCCTCCTCCTCCTCCTCCTCCTTCTTTTACTTCTTCTTCTCTTTCTCTGATTCTACGTAGCTTAACTAGACTCATCCAACAAAGCCTAAATTGGCTAATTATCCATCAAAATGACATAATTAGCTTAGTTAGCTCCTAAATGGTCTATTTAATAAAAAATGACCTATACTTAGCTAATTATCCTCGAAATGACAAAATTAGCTCCAAAAAGGCATTCTTAGCCAATTTAGCCCGAAGAAGGGGACGAGAGGAGAACAAAGAGGAAAAATGAAAGGAAGGAAGAAGAAGAAGAGGAGAAGAAGAAGAAGGAGAGGGAGGAGGATAAGAAGAAGGAGGAGAAGGAGGAGAAGAAGGAGAAGGAGCTCCTCCTTATCCTTCTTCTTCCTCCTTCTTCCTCCTTCTCCTTCTCCTTCTTCTTTTCTTCTTCTTCTCCTCTTCCGTCTCCTTCTGCTCCTCCTCCTCCTCCTCCTCCTCCTTCTTTTACTTCTTCTTCTCTTTCTCTTATTCAACGTAGCTTAGACTCATCCAACAAAGCCTAAATTGGCTAATTATCCATCTAAATGACATAATTAACTTAGTTAGCTCCTAAATGGTCTATTTAATAAAAAATGACCTATACTTAGCTAACTATCCTCGAAATGATATAATTAGCTCCAAAAAGGCATTCTTAGCCAATTTAGCCCGAAGTAGGGGACGAGAGGAGAACAAAGAGGAAAAATGAAAGGAAGGAAGAAGAAGAAGAGGAGAAGAAGAAGAAGGAGAGGGAGGAGGATAAGAAGAAGGAGGAGAAGAAGGAGAAGGAGCTCCTCCTTCTCCTTCTTCTTCCTCCTTCTTCCTCCTTCTCCTTCTTCTTTTCTTATTCTTCCCCTCTTCCGTCTCCTTCTCCTCCTCCTCCTCCTCCTCCTTCTTTTACTTCTTCTTCTCTTTCTCTTATTCTATTTAGCTTAATTAGACTCATCCAACAAAGCCTAAATTGGCTAATTATCCATCTAACTGACATAATTAGCTTAGTTAGCTCCTAAATGGTCTATTTAATAAAAAATGAAATATACTTAGCAAATTATCCTCGAAATGACATAATTAGCTCCAAAAAGGCATTCTTAGCCAATTTAGCCCGAAGAAGGGGACGAGAGGAGAAGAAAGAGGAAAAATGAAAGGAAGGAAGAAGAAGAAGAGGAGAAGAAGAAGAAGGAGAGGGAGGAGGATAAGAAGGAGGAGAAGGAGCTGCTCCTTCTCCTTCTTCTTCCTCCTTTTTCCTCCTTCTCCTTCTTCTTTTCTTCTTCTTGTCCTCTTCCGTCTCCTTCTCCTCCTCCTCCTCCTCCTCCTCCTTCTTTTACTTCTTGTTCTCTTTCTCTTATTCTACGTAGCTTAATTAGACTCATCCAACAAAGCCTAAATTGGCTAATTATCCATCTAAATGACATAATTAGCTTAGTTAGCTCCTAAATGGTCTATTTAATAAAAAATGACCTATACTTAGCTAATTATCCTTGAAATGACATAATTAGCTCCAAAAAGGCATTCTTAGCCAATTTACCCCGAAGAAGGGGACGAGAGGAGAAGAAAGAGGAAAAATGAAAGGAAGGAAGAAGAAGAAGAGGAGAAGAAGAAGAGGAGAAGAAGAAGAAGGAGAGGGAGGAGGATAAGAAGAAGGAGGAGAAGAAGGAGAAGGAGCTCCTCCTTCTCCTTCTTCTTCCTCCTTCTCCTTCTTCTTTTCTTCTTCTTCTCCTCTTCCGTCTCCTTCTCCTCCTCCTCCTCCTCCTTCTTTTACCTCTTCTTCTCTTTCTCTTATTCTACGTAGCTTAATTAGACTCATCCAACAAAGCCTTAATTGGCTAATTATCCATCTAAATGACATAATTAGCTTAGTTAGCTCCTAAATGGTCTATTTAATAAAAAATGACCTATACTTAGCTAATTATCCTCGAAATGACATAATAAGGCTTATGTAGCTGCAACATGACCTATTCCCCCTAACTTAGGTATTAAATGGCCTATAATTAGCCTAGCTAGATCAAAAATGGCTTAATAAGCATAGTTTGCTCCGGAATGACCTATTTTACCCAAGTTAGCTCTGAAACGACCTATAGTTAGCTAGGGTTCCACCTAAATGACATAATTAGCTTAGTTAGCTCCTAAATGGTCTATACTTAGCTAATTTCTCTCCGAAATAACCTATATATACACTACTTCATCTAGTATTATTCTTCTAACTTTCTTATTTGTCATTTTGCAGATTACCTTCACTTCACGGGAAGCTTGGCAAATATTGATGGAATGCTTGAAGATAATTTCTTGTACCATGGGTTGTATTGAAACTATTGTAGTATAGGAATGTATGAAACTTTGTATGCACGTGGATGGAACTGGTGTAATATATGAAACTTTGTATGCACGTGGATGCAACTTGAAAGCTGGATATAAGAGGTTATTTTAATATGGTTATGAGTACGGAAAGAAATTTATTTATGTCAAACATATATATATATCCTGATTATTGTTAAAAATGCTGGATATAACAAAAAATAAATAAAAAAGGGGCTGGTTCCCCTCTTTGCCGTCTACCCCCCACATGGCAAAGGGGGGGAGGTAGACGGCAAAGGGGGGAATCTGCCCCCTCTCTCTCCCATCTTTGCCGTCTGCACCCACATGGCAAAGGGGGGGAGGCAGACAGCAAAGGGGCAATCTGCCCCTTCTCTCTCCCCTCTTTGCCGTCTGCCCCCTCATGGCAAAGGGGTGGAGGCAGACGGAAAAGGGGGGAATCTGCCCCCTCTCTCTCCCCTCTTTGGCGCCTGCACCCACACGGCAAAGGAGGGGAGGCAGACGGCAAAGGGAGGAGGCCTGCCGTTAACACTTAACGGGGACGTTGCACCCTTTGTCGTCCCAGTTAATTTGTCGTCTGCCCACTCATGGCAAAGATTCTTTGACGTCCGCTTTGGGAAAGCTGACGGCAAAGAACCTCTTCACCGGATTTTTTTTACCGTCTACTTTGTCGTCTGCTGACCGACGGCAAAGCCTTTGCCGTCCGCTTAGGCAGATGGCAAATTTATGAATTTCAGTAGTGATGCATGCCTTAATGACTGCATCCTCTACCGCGGAGCGTACGAGGATTTGAACGCATGCCCGGTATGCGGTGCATTGCGGTATAAGATCATCCGAGATGACCCTGGTGATGTTGACAGCGAGCCCCGCGGGAAGAGAGTTCCTGCGAAGGTGATGTGGTATGCTCCTATAATACCACGGTTGAAACGACTGTTCAGAAACAAAGAGCATGCCAAGTTGATGCGATGGCACAGTGAGGACCGTAGGAAAGACGGGAAGTTGAGAGCACCCGCTTACGGGTCGCAGTGGAGAAAAATCGAGAGAGAGTACTGGGTTGAGTTTGCACGAGACCCAAGGAACGTATGGTTTGGTTTAAGCACGGATGGCATTAATCCTTTCGGGGAGCAGAGGAGAAATCACAGCACCTGCCCATTTCTCTATGTATATATAACCTTCCTCCTTGGATGTGCATGAAGCGAAAGTTCATTATGATGCCAGTTCTCATCCAAGGCCCTACGAAACCCGACAACGACATTGATGTGTACCTAAGGCCATTAGTTGAAGAACTTTTACAGCTGTGGAATGGAAATGGTGTACGTGCGTGGAATGAGCACAAACATGAGGAATTTAACCTGCACGCGTTGCTGCTTGTAACCATCAATGATTGGCCCGCTCTCAGTAACCTTTCAGAACAAACAAACAAGGGATACCATTCATGCACGCACTGTTTAGCTGACACCGAAAGTATATACCTGGGAAGCTGCAGGAAGAATGTGTACCTGGGCCATCATCGATTTCTTCCGACAAACCATCAATGTCGAAAGAAAGACAAGCATTTCAAAGGCGAGGCAGATCACCGGAAGAAGCCCGCCATGCGTACCGGTGATCACGTACTTGCTATGGTCAATGATTTACATGTAAACTTTGGAAAGGGTCCCGACGGAGTAGCTATTCCGAGTGACGTTGGGGGACACGCACCCATGTGGAAGAAGAAATCTATATTTTGGGACCTACCCTACTGGAAAGACCTAGAGGTCCGCTCTTCGATAGACGTGATGCACGTGACGAAGAACCATTGCGTCAACCTGCTAGGCTTCTTGGCCGTGTATGGGAAGACAAAAGATACATCTGAGGCATGGGAGGACCTGCAGTGTTTGCACGAAAAAGATGACATGCCTCCAAAGCAGTATGAAGGTCCTGCCAGCTACGCACGTACAAAAGAAGATAAGGAAATCTTCTTTGAATGCCTGCTTAGTATGAAGGTCCCGACTGGCTTCTCGTCGAATATAAAGGGAATAATAAATATGGCACAGAAAAAGTTTCAGAACCTAAAGTCTCCTGACTGCCACGTGATTATGACGCAACTGCTTCCGGTTGCATTGAGGGGGCTTCTACCGGAAAACATCCGATTAGCCATTGTGAAGCTATGTGCATTCCTCAATGCAATCTCTGAGAAGGTGATCGATCCAGAAATCATACCAAGGCGAAGGAGTGGTGTGGTGCAATGTCTTGTCAATTTCGAGCTGGTGTTCCCACCATCCTTCTTCAATATCATGACACACGTCCTAGTTCATCTAGTTGATGAGATTGTCATTCTGGGCCCCGTATTTCTACACAATATGTACCCCTTTGAGAGGTTCATGGGATTCCTAAAGAAATATGTCCGTAACCGTGCTAGCCAGAAGGAAGCATCTCCATGGGCCATCAAACAGAGGTTGTCATTGGGTTTTGTGTTGACTTCATTCCTGACCTTAAGAAGATAGGTCTCCCTAAATCGCAGTATGAGGGGAGACTGACTCGAAAAGGCACGCTTGGAGGGGAGACAATAATATGCAGGGACGGATATTCTTGGTCTTAAGCACACATCACAGTTCTACAGAACTCTACCTTGGTGACCCCTTATGTCGATGAACACAAGAACAGTCTACGCTCCAAACACCTGGAGCAGTGCGACGACTGGATTACATGTGAACACATCAGGATTTTCAGCAGTTGGTTGGAAACACGTCTCAGATATGAAAACACTGTTTGTGATGAGCTGTACTCGTTGTCCAGGGGACCATCTTCGACTGTTATGATTTGGAAAGGATACGAGATAAATGGGAATACATTTTACACGATCGCCCAAGACCAAAAGAGCACCAACCAAAACAGCGGTGTCCGCTTTGATGGAGCCACCGAGAGGGGAAAGGACACATATTATGGTTACATAGTGTACATATGGGAACTTGACTACGGAGTAGTTTTTAAGGTCCCTTTGTTTAAGTGCAAATTGGTCAATCTGTCAGGAGGCGGGGTACAGGTAGACCCACAGTACGGAATGACAACAGTGGATCTGAACAATCTTGGGTACACTGACGAACCGTTCGTCCTAGACAATGATGTAGCACAGGTTATCTATGTGAAGGACATGTCTACCAAACCGAGAAAAAGAAAAAATAAGGAAGCGAATACATCATACGATGAGCCAAAGCGCCACATAGTTCTTTCAGGAAAAAGGGACATCGTGGGAGTGGAGGGCAAGACAGACATGTCCAAAGATTATGAAAAGTTTCATGATATTCCTCCCTTCAAAGTAAAGGTTGACCCAAGCATCCTGATAAATGATGAAGATTATCCATGGTTACAACGCAATAAGGAAAGGACACAAGCGAAGAAAAAGTGAAGACTTCCTCCACAACTATTATAATGATACCATGCCAACTTTCAACCTTTTTGTAGTTCATTTGAAATGCATGTTGTAACACACAAGTTTCTGTATGAATATGCATGTTTTAACCGACAAGTTTCCGTATGAAATTCCTTTGTAACACCTTAGAACTTGTACTAAAGGAATCAACTAAAAAGCTTTTATAAACCTCTAGTATTATTGAAACTAAAATTATATAGAATTTTGTTACAAACTTTAATAGCAAAAAGAATTATCATAAAAGAAAATAAATAAGTAACTAGAATTTTGTTCAAAACATTAAAAGAAAAAACAATTATCGTAAAAGAAAATAAATAAGTAATTAGAAACCACTCCGAGCCCCTCTCGGCTAGCGAGGTGGGACTAAACATAGCACTGCACCGCACCAACACACGCCCTTTGGTCCCGGTTGGTATTTATTTGTTAAAAACTATACTAAAGAGAATGAATTAAAAATAATCAAATAAAACATTAGTAAAAAGAATGAACTAAAAAAATCAAAAAATATCAACTAAAAAAAGTTTTCATAAAATAAAAAAAATTGCAACAAAATAGATGCGCTTATAGAGAAAATTCAACCTAAACACCCTTCGATTTTTAGGTTGAATTTTCTTTATAACACACTTCGAATAAGAAGCCGTAGAGGGGCTTATGAACCATTAACAGGGCACATCGCTTGGCGAGGTGGGACTAAACTTCTTCAGAACTGTCGCGAACACACCTTTCGTCCCGGTTGGTGGCACAAACCGGGACTAAAGGGTTGCATTGGTCCCGGTTTGTGCCACCAACCGGGACCAAAGGTCTCTATTTCCCGCCCTTTGGGCTGCTAAAAAGAGGCCTTGGGTCCCGGTTGGTGCCACCAACCGGGACCAAAGGTCTCTGTTTCCTGTCCTTTGGGCTACTGAAAAGGGGCCTTTGGTCCCGGTTGGTGGCAATAACCGGGACCAATGCAACCCTTTAGTCACGGTTGGTGCCACTAACTGGGACCAATGCCTTTGCTATATAAGACAACACTTTGGAAATTTCTAGATTTCACGGTGTCGCGAGCTCATCCACGCCCGACGACGCCGCGATCTTATCCATGGCGCCGCAAGGCTGCCCCGTCGCCGTCGCCCTCCGATCCCCGAGCCCACGCCGTCGCCCGTCGCAGTCGCCCTCCGCCCCCGCCCCTTGCCGCCGTCGCCGTCGCCCTCCGCCGCCACCGAGCCGTTGCCCGTCACCGTCGCCCTCGCCCTCCGCCCCCCGCCGCCGTCGCCCTCGCCCTCGCCGCCCACTCCGTCGCCCCGGCCGCCCCCGACGTGAGCCGCCGCCGCCACGGCTCTGTTTTTTTATTGTTTTTAATTTTTCATTTTTTGGTGATATTATTCTTTAATATGCATGTTTGTGTGTTCATATATATGCAAAGATTGAATATTTCAAATTTGTAGTCATCCAGATCTTTGTTTGAAACCTTTCTTTTTTTTTTAAATTAAACTAACAATGTTTTTAATTTCTTGTACCATATGTTTGTGTTCTAGTTTGCAAGATGTTATCTAGATAGTATGCATCTGGTAATAACTAAAGAAAATTAATTCGCGTATTAGTTGATTAAGATCAAGGAAGGAGATATTGACATTTTTCCATAACAGGTACTAGTACTTATGTTAGAAATTCCATGGAATAATGCATACTTTTGAAAAAGAAGTGACAATTATAGGATAAAAATAATTTTTGTAGGCACGAACGTAGAAGAAACATATATCATTATTTTGGTAGTCCTACGAATCTGATACTTGTGCATCTCGACCTCTTTTGGTAGTCCTGCATATCGGATACTTGTGCATTTCGGATACTTGCGCATTTCGGATACTCTAGGAACATCATTTTCTTTGATATGCTTATCCTATGTTGTCCTGCATGAGCAATGGGATTAGATATGCAATTTTTGCTCACTGGAATAAACATTTCTGCCACTTTGGCAAAACTTATGGTAGTTGAATTAATCTAATGTTGTTACCAACCAAAAGATGGCATATATTAATTCTTGTTCATTAGATTGTTAGTTGTAGTGCAATATGAGACAGATAATTAATAACTAGTATTACCACCATAGTGAATATAACTTTGGTTTTATTTATTTATAGTAAGTGCTTAGTAGTTGAACTAGTTGATTTAATAAAACTACTTTATTTTACTATATATAGAAGTAGTTTATTTTTAGCAAGAAAATTAATAGAACTAGTTTATTTTTTAGTTCATTTTACGATGCCTATCCCGCATCCTCGTCGTCGACTCGGCAGAGGACACCTGCTTGATCAGAGGGGCCCTGTCCGGGACTGGGCTCCGCCGGGCTGGTATTGGGATGTGCTACCTTCCGGGGAGCATATTTTGGTGAGGAGGCAACCCGTTGTTGACCCGATCCTTGTTTGGTGGTGGTCGCGTGGGCCAGTGACGGTGCCGAGGCTTCCAGACACCGCGGAGGTGGTACGTCACCGTGTTAGCGAAGAGGACGAGAACGTCCGTCGCTACATGGTTGCATTGTAGGGCAGGTTCTCCAATACCTGGCAGGTTCTTCACGGATCTCACTGGAGCTATGATCCTGTGATGGTTCCTTATCTTTGGGTGTCCACCGCCCACGACGATACCCGTCGGGAACTACGGTTCTAGCTGTATTAGTGATGCTATATGTATGACAAGAGATAATTTAGTTTTGCTTATAATTGAATGCATGCTAATTTGAATACTACTTTATTTTACGATTTGGTTTTGCTTATTGAATGCTCAAATTGGAAAAGTACTCCTACTTTGAATGCTAAGATTGGAGAGCACTATGCAGAAAAGTCCTGCCTAATACTGATGATCATGTTGCTGTGAATGTTGTATGACAATGTTGTAAAGGGTAGTAATTGGTCTCTTCAGCTGCTTTTCAGAGTTGGAGTTCTTCACGATTATACTTGAGAAATCCTCCAGTAGGCAGGTGCTGCTGGACAATTTTGTGAAGACGTTCGACGACCATCGGCCACAGAACATGAAGCTGAGGCAGGCCGGCAACGGGCTTCGCAAGCTGTGGGACGTGGAGGTGGTGTTCGACACCGATGGAAGCATGTACCTAGATCATGGCTGGAAGCAGTTCGTCCGTGCCTACGACCTGTGGCACAGGTACTTCCTTGTCTTCAGGTACGACGGCAACGCCACGTTCGCCATGAAGGTGTTCGACACGACTATGTGTCGGAGGCGCTACCAGGACGATGACGGTGCCAGTATGCTCTGTCTCTTCTTCCTCTCCATTAGGCTATGTCTCACACCCATTTTTAAAAAATCTTTTTTTGCATTTGGCAAGACAATGGGAGCAGGAGCAACGAGTACTGACAATGTTGTAAAGGGTAGTAATTGGTCTCTTCTTCTGCTTTTCAGAGATGGAGTTCTTCACGATTATACTTGAGAAATCATCGAGCAGGCAGGTGCTGCCGGACAATTTTGTGAAGATGTTGGACATTCATTGGCCACACAACATGAAGCTGAGGCAGGCCGGCAACGGGCTTGGCAAGCTGTTGGACATGGAGGTGGCGTTCGACACCGATGGAAGCATGTACCTAGATCGTGGCTGGAAGCAGTTCGTCCGTGCCTACGACCTGCGACACGGGTACTTCCTTGTCTTCAGGTACAACGACAACGCCACGTTTACCATGAAGGTGTTCGACACGACTACGTGTCGGAGGCGCTACCAGGACGACGACGATGCCAGTACGCTCTGTCTCTTCTTCCTATCCATTAGGCTATGTCTCACACCCATTTTTAAAAAAACTTTTTTGCATTTGTCAAGGCAATAGGAGCAGGAGCAGCGAGAACAGCGACAGGTGCTATGTCTACGGCAGCAGCGACTCTGGTTATGGCAAAAGTAGCAACGACTCTAGCTACAGCAAAAGTAGCAGCAACGATGGCCTCGGGATGGTGATCCCACAGCTAGGCGGCAGGGCCATGCCAATTCTGGTAGCGGAGTACATCCCACAGCCTGGCCTGGGGCTTCACCGCTCTGAGCGCATCAGGATGATGAAGGAGAAGGTGAAGAAGCAGGAGTGAAGATCTTAAGAACCTGATGGAGCTTTAATCTTTATAGTGTAAACCTTTTAAGTGCGATAGTGTTGAATTGCTACTGCACTTCTAAGTATGATGGTGGTGTGCCTCATGAAATTTTGTGCATGCTCATGGATGCTCATTGATGAAAGATAAAATTATTTCTTTTTGTGCTTGCTCATGGATGCTCCCAATTGGTTGGTGTATATAAAACAACCTAAATTAACTCCTAAACCAGCCCTTTCAAAAAAACTCAGCTTCAGCCAGGTGCTGACGCGTGGATGCATTTTGGTCCCGGTTGGTGTCACCAACCGGGACTAAAGGCCCCCTGCCTGGCCTGGCCGCAGCGGCCACGTGGAGGCCCATCTGTCCCGGTTGGTGTAAGAACCGGGACTAAAGGCCGAGGGCATTAATAATGACCTTTTAGTCCCGGTTCCAAAACCGGGACAGAAGGCCCTTAAGAACTGGGACAAAAGGCCCTTTTTCTAGTAGTGTAGTGACAATCATGCTAAAAATATGCAAAACCCTAAGCTTGGGGATGGTAGTCTTGCTATGACCACTACTTGTTGCAAAGATCATGAGTGGGGTGATGATTTTTCTTTTGATCTTGAAAATTTGTTCAAGCCTCAAGTGGATTTGGAGAAGTCACGACTTTAGATGATAATCCCACTATTTTTGAAGAGCGTCAACTTTACATGCATGTGGATCATGAAAAGAATATCCTATGTGATAGCTATATCATTGAATTCCAATATGATCCCACATGTAATTGCTATGAGAGGAAAATATTTTGGTAGAAACTTTCATGTTACCAAGTTACCTCTCGTCATGTTGAGATTGATATTGTCTCTTTCTTCTTCCTTGCATATGGCAGCTATTGGTTGTCTTGAAAAAATTTTTTCGTAAAAAATGCCTATGCATAGGAAGTATCTTAGACTTAGATGTGATTTTCACATGCTTTAGGATGCTCTCGTTGTGCTTCAATTCTTGTCTTTTGTGAGAGCATCATTGAATGCCTAGCTAAGGGTGTTAAAGAAAAGTGCTTGTTGGGAGGCAACCCAACGAATCTATCCCTTTTCTTTATATTTTGTGTTTTCCACACTTTCATAATTCTGTTAATTGTGTTTTTTGTGTTTCTTTTTGCGTTTGTGCCAAGCAAAACCGTTATGATTAGTCTTGGGGATGATCGTTTGGTCATGCTGGAAAAGACAGAAACTTTCTGCTCACGAAAATAATTTTCATTTTTTCTCTGTAAGAGCTTTTGAGTTGATTCTTTTTTCTTCTGATTTCTACGCACATTCTTCAGACTTTCGTAATTTTTCAGAATGTTTGAAGTACAGAGGTGTACGAAATATACAGATTGCTACCGACTGGTCTGCTGCTAACAGATTCTGTTTTTGTTGTATTGGTTGCTTATTTTGATGAAACTATGGATAGTAACGGGGGGTATTAGCCATGGAAGATTGAAAATACAGTAACCCAACATCAGCATAAGTAGAATTTAAGTTTTCTACAGTACCTAAGGAAGTGGTGGTTTGCTTTCTCATACTAATGTTATCACGAGTTTCTGTTTAAGTTTCGTGTTGTGAAGTTTTCAAGATTTGGGTGAAGTACTTATGGACAAAAAGATAAAGAGTGGAAAGAGCTCAAGCTTGGGGATGCCCAAGTCACCCCAAGAGATTCAAGGATGCCGTAAAAGCCTAAGCTTGGAGATGCCCCGGGAAGGCATCCCCTCTTTCGTCTTCAATCCATCGGTAATGTTATGTGTTTTTCCTTGGAGCATATTGTATCGTAGGATTCTTTTTTTTTGTTGTGACACAATCGTCCTTGCTTCACACCTAGAGGGAGATACATGCACTCACCATGATTTTGTCGAGCTTCACTTATATCCTTTGGTAGACAATTGAGCTCACATGTGCTTCACTTATATCTTTTGAGCTAGATACTTTTTGTCTATGTGCTTCACTTATATCTTTTAGAGCGCAGTGGTGCATGGCTTGGTAGTTGATCTATGCTTTGAAAGTAGTCTCAAAAGGGGTAGTTATCCAAAGGGATACGAAAACTTCCACCTTCATGTGCATTGAATAGTTAGAGAAGTTTGAATCATCTCAATTAGTTTTGAGTTGTGGTTGTGGTAATATTGAGGTCATGCTAGTAAGGTGTTGTGGATCTAGAAATACTTGTGTTGAAGTTAGTGATTCCCGTAGCATGCACGTATGGTGAACCGCTATGTGATGAAATCTGAGCATGATTAGTATATTGATTGTCATCCTTTGCGTGGCGGTCGGGATCGCGCGATGGTTTATACCTACCAACCCTTCCCCTAGGAGTATGCGTTGAATGCTTTGTTTCGATTACTAATAGAACTTTTGCAACAAGTATATGAGTTCTTCATGACTAATGTTGAGTCAATGGTTTAGATGCACTTTCACCTTCCATCATCACTATCTTCTTAGTGCCGTGCAACTTTCGCCGGTGCATAAAAGCCACCATTAGCCTCCCTCAAAACAACCACCATACCTACCTACTATGGCTTTTAAAAAGTCATTCTGAGATATATTGTCATGCAACTACCACCATGACATGTGCCACCACATCTACATTGCCATTGCATGATCGTAAGATACCTAGCATGATGTTTCCATTGATGTCTATGCCATGCTAGATCATTGTCACAGTACACTACCGAAGGCATTCCATATAGAGTCATAGTTGCTCTAAGTTTTGAGTTGAAAGTGTGATCATCATCATTGATGGAGCATTGTCCCATGTAAGGAAATAAAAGAGGCCAAAGAAGCCCACCAAAAAAAAAGAGGCCAAAAGAGCCCACCAAAAAAATGAGAGAAAAGAGAGAAGGGACAATGCTACCACTTTTTCCACACTTGTGCATATTAAGCACCATGATCCTCATGATTGAGAGTCTCTCGTTTTGTCACCACCATATAGCTAGTGGGAAGTTTTCATTATATAACTTGGCCTGTATATTCCAATGATAGGCTTCCTCAAAATTGCCTTAGGTCTTCGTGAGCAAGCAAGTTGGATGCACACCCACTAGTTTTCGTGAGCAACTCCTCAAAACATACTCTTAGCTCTAGTGCATCATTTGTATGGCAATACCTACTCATTCACATTGATATCTATTGATCAGCATCTCCACAGCTCATTGATATGCCTAGTTAATGTGACTATATTCTCCCTTTTTGTCTTGCAACATCCGCCACATTCTACACCATCCATAGTGCTATAACCATGGCTCATGCTCATGTATTGCATGAGAGTTGAAAAGGTTTGAGAAAGTAAAGGTGTGAAACAATTACTTGGCCAATACCGGGGTTGTGCATGATTTAATTTCGTTGTGCAATGATGATAGAGCATAGCCAGACTATATGCTTGTCTAGGGATAACTTTCTTTTGGGCTTGTTATTTTGAAAGTTCATGATTACCTTGCTAGTTTGCTTGAATTATTATTGTTTCCACGTCAATAGCAAACTTTTGGTTTGAATTGAATGGATCTGAACATTCACGTCACATAAGAGGAGTTACAAAGGACATCTATGCTAGGTAGCATGAAAGCATCAAAAATTCATTCTTTATCACTTCCCTACTCGAGGACGAGCAGGAGTTAAGCTTGGAAAGGATCAAAAATTCAAGCCAGGTATAATTTTTGATAGTTTCAAAATGTTATCTTGTCATCTTTGGATGTTTTATGTATCTTTTTTATCTTTTTTGGGACTAACTTATTAATTCAGTGCCAGTTCCTGTTTTGTGTGTGTTTTTGACTCTTTTCAGATCTGATTTTGGAAAGGAGTCTAAACGGAATAAAATCCCCGAAATGATTTTTTGACGAACGGAAGAAGATCAAGGGGCCTGTGGGCCAAGCCAGGTGGGCTCCACGGAGCCCACAAGATCCCACTCCGCCACCAGGGGGAGGCGGCGGTGTCATGGCTTGTGGCCTCTCTGCCCGCCCCTGACCTAGATCCTTGGCTTATATATTCCCTAAAATATAGCAAAAAATCAGGGGAGCCTTGAAAACACTTTTTCGCCGCCGCAAGCTTCCGTTTCCGTGAGATCTCATCTGGAAACCCTTCCCGGCGCCCTGCTGGAGGGGACTTTGGAGTTGGAGGGCTTGTTCATCATCATCATCGCCCCTCCAATGACTCGTGAGTAGTTCACTTCAGACCTACGGGTCCGTAGTTATTAGCTAGATGGCTTCTTCTATCTCTCCGAGTCTTGGGTTTTGTTTGGCCAACTCGATCTATGATTCTTGCAATGGGAGAAGTGCTTGGTTTTGGGTTCTACCATGTGGTGACCTTTCCCAGTGATAGTAGGGGCAGCAAGGCACACATTAAGTAGTTGCCATCAAGGGTAACAAGATGGGCTGTGTCGTTGATATGAGATTATCCATCTACATCATGTCATCTTGCTTAAGGCGTTACTATGTTCTTTTGGAGTTCATACACTAGATGCATGCTGGATAGCGGTCGACGTGTGGAGTAATAGTAGTAGATGCAGAAAGTATCGGTCTACTTGTTTTGGACGTGATGCCTATAGATATAATCATTGCCATAGATATCTTCACGACTTTGCATGGTTCTATCAATTGCTCGACAGTAATTTGTTCACCCACCATCTACTTGCTCTCATGAGAGAAGCCACTAGTAAACACTACGACCCCCGGGTCTATTCACATCCATCGTTTACACCTCCGCTTTTACTTTGCTTTGTTACTTTGTTGCGTTCAGTTCTCACTTGGCGAACAATCTATAAGGGACTGACAACCCCTTCATAGCGTTGGGAGGAAGCTATTGTGTTTGTGCAGGATCTTGTGATACTCCTCCACTTGATTGATACCTTGGTTCTCAAACTGAGGGAAATACTTACCACCACTGTGCTACATCACCCTTCCCGCTTCAAGGGAACACAAACGCAAGGCTCCAAGGCCACGGGGTAAATTCTTTGCATACTTGCCTAGGAAGTCCCTTAAGGCGTAGCCGCAGCAGAAGGATTCTTGGTGCCATCGACACGACTGTTCTTGGTGTTGTTGCAAGGGAAGCACAACTGACATCAGTCATCACCATGGGTTGTGAAGTAACCTATAGCTTGGATGAGCTTTAAGACCCAAAACTTTTGCAACATCTTCTCAATACCATATGATTTCAAAATATTCAAAAATATTTCTTTGTCCAATGGATAATTATGGCCAGAATAATTATTTCTTTTCTGACCAGAATTATCCCTTTGTGAAGCAACCCTATGATTCCTATTTTGAAAAATTCCAAACAAATTCCTGTAGTTTCTAGGGATCCCTATGGTTCCAATATGTAAAAACATCCCATGGTCCAATACAAATTTTGAGCAAAAACACTCTGCTAAGTTTCTCCTAAAACATGACCTTTGTGAAGGAAGTGCTAGCTAGGGGTGCACAATGGAGCTACAAATTTTTGGGCATGTGTGCACTACCAAATGACACTTCCCCACCAAAAGACACTGGTAGAAAAGCTTGCAATTGAGTGCTAGGATCTCATTTGTGTTCTGGACCAAAAAGGTGGTTTTCAAAGGAATTATATTCATTTGATCTTCAAACCTTGCCAATTTTTGGCAGTTTAGAGTCTTTTCTATGCTGATTCCATTACACATCTTATCTTTCTCTAATCCCAACCCCGTTGAGCTCTAGATCAACCCAAAGTCTGCTGGCAGAACCTGTTGATGATGTTCCTAGTCGCAGCAGAGGTTGTATGTTCATGCAAGTAGTGGATGGTGATTGAGGGAAGGCTGGTCGATGCAGTAGACAAGGTTGCAAGGCTTGCGTGGCATCAGGGTGGCCGCAACCGTGGTGATCACGTTGCTCGCATGCCACAGAGCATGCTGTGCGCAACTCCAGTGGCGGCCGAGCCGCCCCAAGCCGTCAATCGCTGCCCCCCTTGTCCTAAGCACCGACGAGGTCCCTGGTAGCCTTGTGGCACCTCCCGAACCATATGGTTCGCCGGAGAAGGCCGCCGGCGCTCCCGGCCAAGCTCCGCCACGGGCAACACAGTGGGCTTCAGCCACTGTGGTCGTCCGCAAGTCATTAATGGCTCCGGACCCGTCTCGTCGCTCCCCTGACCTCCTCCATCACCTCACCCGCACGCCGCGACACCCAGCTCGCCATCCCTGCGCCAGTAGCAAGCCCGAGCCTCGCCGCTTCGGGAGAGCTCGGCAGCGCTCGTCGCTGGCCTATATAAGGCACTTCCCGAACCCCTCCTTGCTCTCACCCCTCTCCTCCAGCTCTGGATTAGCCCTAGAGACCCCCAGCAAGAGCCGGGAGCCCGTCTCCCTCAGGTCCGGCGAAAAGGTCCGCCGCCAAATCCCCTCTATTGCTAGCCTCCTCCGCTCTTCCCCAGTCCAATCCAAGGCCACTAGTGTGTTCCCTTGGTCCCTCTGGTGCTCCTCGAGCCGTTGGTGAGTCGAATCCCTGCCGGAACTGTCCCCGTCGACGACCACAGTAGCCTCCAGCCTCCAGAGAAGAAGAGGCGATGCCGTCCGACCACCTCCGAAGGAGCTACGGGTACAGGGAAGTTCACCGTCGAGAGCTCGTCCCATTCTCGTCCTCTCCCCGCCTCGCCGCCGTCTCTATCGCCGGTGACCGTCGTCGGTGAGCCGCCCTCCTCTGTTCCCCCTCCTCCCTCTCTGTTTAAAAGGGGTAGGCCCCACTTGCCAGTCTCTACGGCCTGCGGTCGAAGCTTTAAGTGGAGGTGCCCCTCAACTTTACGCCTTCGACGTGGCCCCTCCCAAGAATTCTATTTCTTTTATTTATTTCAAATCCAAACAGAAACTTTGACCATTTAAATCCTTCTATTTACAAGTCCAAATCACTTGATTCTTTTTGCATTGAGTTGGTATTGGAATTATTTACAATCTGGTAAATTGTGGAATTTTTCCCACGCTCATAGAATTTCTGGTTAATAAAAAGGTATTTAATTCTTTTCCTTTTCTTTTGCTATTTCAAACACATTTTCAGAGGGAAACTTTGAATACCAGGAGTGTTTGAACAACCCCAGTAATCAAGGCAAGCCATCATATCCATGTGATGTAGTTTTGCGTAGCATAGCTCACATCTTCATGCATTATACTTGGTAAGAAATAATCATTTAATAAATAATCATATAGGATATAGGCTTATGGTTATGAATCACTATGGTTGCTATGATATGGTGGATGATCATGAGTCATCTGACCGGGCATAATTGTACAACCACCTCTTACCGGTATGGGAAGGCCATGACTTGGGCTGTCCGCGTGATCTCTCACCAATATGCCCCAAATAGGGAAGGTTATGCATGCGTGCCACCTTGGTCCGGTGGGCGGTGATAACTCTGTGAGCCCAGTTAAGTTGAGTTGGGCCCATCCCCGTTTGGGACAATTTTGTTTGGCCACGATGATGGCAGGTGTCATGAGGACACACGTGTCATGAGGACACAGGGCCACCCAGGGCGGCACTCCGGTAGGGAGTGATTGCTGGGGATCTGATGAGAGAGTCACGGGTCAGGCAAGTTGCGTTGGAGCAATGCTAGTCCACCCTAATGGGATCACGAGGTCAATGCTCGAGAGTGTGGGTAAAGTGTGCAACCTCTGCAGAGTGTCAAAACCAATTCGAATAGCCGTGTCCATGGTAATGGACAGCCCAACCAGACCTCAGTAGATGGTCACCCGTGTGGATGTTAGTAATGATGGAAGAACTCTCCCGTTGAATGGAGATGGTTTTTAAGCATTCCGGTGGTTCTGAGACAACCCCGAACATGAGTAAGTGGATGTGATAAAGCTAAGTGGTATTATTCCTAATTTGTCGCCATGCTACTGTTTGCTACATTTCTTAATAATTATGAGCTTGTGAGTACATTCCAAGTACTCACCTGGCGTATCATGCCATATGCAGGAGAAGCCGAGGACGGTGGTCCTGATGATGCGTACTAGGAAGTGTCCACAGTAGTGTCCCTGTGTATGGAGTTGCCTCTATGTTCCGCTACGCCGTAGAAGTAGTCAGTAGTCTCGAGGCCCCGCTATGTCTCATAAATAATGTTGATATTGTGCTGCACCATGGGTGCCTTTGGCCTCACTATCATTGGAAGATATGTCTTTGTAACCTTATGCTATCAATAAAGTCATTTCAATTATGTGCCAAGTTGTTGAGTGTTTCCAGAAGACATGATCTCTGGGTTGGAAACACAGGTAATCCGGTTCGTTGAATCGGGGTGCCACAGGCTATGTCGACTAGAAGAAAAAATCAAAGGAAAAAAAATAGGGAGGTGGGAAGGAAGTAGGGGACTCCTCCTTCCCCAAACCAAATTGGAGTTGCAGTCTCCTCCTCCTCCTCTCGGCCAGTGCCCTAGGGGCTCCCTTGAGTCCCAAGGCTATCCCCTCCCCTCCTCATATATATACTAGAGGTTTTAGGGTTTTTGAGACACAACTTTTCTACGTGCAACCCTAAACCTCTACTTCGTAGTTCTTCCTCTAGATTGGTTTTCTGCGGAGCTCGGACGGAGCCCTGTAGGAATAGATCACCATCACCGATGCGCCGTCACGTTACCGGAGAACTCATCTACTTCCCCGTCTCTCTTGGTGGATCAAGAAGGAGGACATTTTCATCTAGCTGTACGTGTGCTGAACGCGGAGGTGCCGTCCGTTCGGCGCTAGATCGGAATGGATCATGGGACGACGGTGATTTGAATCACGGAGCTGTTCCACTACATCAACCGCGTTTCTTAACGCTTCCCGCTTAGCGATCTACAAGGGTATGTAGATCAGGTCTCCCTCTCGTAGATGAGCATCACCATGATAGGTCCTCGTGTGCGTAGGAATTTTTTTGTTTCCCATGCAAGATTCCCCAAAACTGGCATCATGAGCGAGGTTCATGCATAGATGTAATCTCGAGTAGAACAAAATAGTTTTTGTGGATGTTGATGTTCTTGCTGCCCTCCTTAGTTTTTTTCGATTCGACGGTATTGTTGGATTGAAGCGACCCAGACCAACATTACTCGTACGCTTACGAGAGACTGGTTTCATCGACTAACATGCAACTCGTTGCACAAAGATGACTGGCGAGTGTCTGTTTCTTCAACATTAGTTGAATTGGATTTGACCGAGGCGGTCCTTGGAGAGAGGTTAAATAGCAATTTGCACATCTTCGTTGTGGTTTTGCGTAAGTAAGATGCGATCATACTAGATACCCATAGCAGCCACGTAAAACATGCAACAACAAATTAGAGGACGTCTAACTTGTTTTTGCAGGGTATGCATGTGATGTGATATGGCCAAAGACATGATGTGATATATTGGATGTATGAGATGATCATGTTGTAATAGTTAAATATCGACTTGCACGTCGATTCTACGGCAACCGGCAGGAGCCATAGGGTTGTCTTTAAACTAACGTTTGTGTTTGCAGATGCGTTTACTATATTGCTAGGTTGTAGCTTTAGTAGTAATAGCATAGATAGCACGACAACATCGATGGCGGCATGATGACAGAGATCATGGTGTGGCGCTGGTGACAATGAAGATCATGCCGGTGCTTTGGTGATGGAGATCAAGAAGCACAAGATCATGGCCATATCATGTCACTTGTGAATTGCATGTGCTGTTAAACATTTTATGCACCTTATCTTTCATAGAAGGATGGTAGCATTATAAGGTGATCCCTCACTAAATATCAAGATAAAATTGTGTTCTCCCTGACTGTGCACCGTTGCGACAGTTTGTCGTTTCGAGACACCACGTGATGATCGAGTGTGATAGACTCAACGTTCACATACAACAGGTGCAAAACAGTTGCACACGCGGAACACTCGGGTTAAACTTGACAAACCTAGCATGTACAGACATGGCCTCGGAACACAAGAGAACGAAAGGTCAAGCATGAATCGTATAGTTGATATGATTAGCATAGAGATGTTTACCACTAAAACTACACTCAACTCACGTGATGATCGGACTTGAGTTAGTAAATTTGGATCATGCCACACTCAAGTAACTAGAGGGATGTCTATTTAAGTGGGAGTTTATTAGTAATTTAATTAGTTAAACTCTAATTGTATTGAACATATTCTGAGACCACTTTGCAATATTTTATGTTGTAGATCAATGGCTCACGCAGTAGTAACCGTGAATTTCAGTACATTCCTAGAGAACACTAAGCTGAAAGATGATGGTAGCAACTTTGTAGGCTGGGCTCGTAATCTAAGGCTCATCCTACAAGCTGGGAAAAGAATTATGTCCTTGATGCAGCGCTAGGAGATGAACCACCCACTATGTCTGATCAAGACATTTTGAACGCTTGGCAAGCACATGAGGAGGACAACTCAGTAGTTCAATGTGCATTCTTGTATGGCTTAGAACCGGGACTTTAACGACGCTTTGAACGTCATGGAGCATATGAGATGTTCCAGGAGTTGAAGTTTATCTTTCAGAAGAATGCCAGGATCGAGAGGTATGAGACCTCCGATAAATTCTAAGCTTGCAAGATGGAGGAAAATTCGTGTGTCAATGAACATGTGCTCAAAATGTCTGGGTACTCAAATCGTCTAGCTGAGGTGGGAGTTGAACTTCCGCAAGAGGCTATCACTAACAGAATTCTCCAATCACTGCCACCTTGCTATAAGAGCTTTGTGTTGAACTATAACATGCAAGGGATGAACAAGTCACCCCGCGAGTTATTCGCGATGCTGAAACTCGCAGAGTCAGAACTCCGGAAAGAACATCAAGTGTTGATGGTCAATAAGACCACTAGTTTCAAGAGAAAGAGCAAAGGCAAGAAGGGTAACTCCAAGAAGAGCGGCAAAACTGTTGCTACTCAGACGAAGAAACCCAAGGCTGGACCTAAGCCGGAAACAGAGTGCTATTATTACAAAGGGATGGGTCACTGGAAGTGCAACTGCCTCAAGTATTTGGCTGATAAGAAGTCGGCCAACGCCAAACCAGGTATATGTGATATACATGTTATTGATGTGTACCTAACCAACTCTCGTAGTAGTGCCTGGGTATTTGATACCGGTTCTGTTGCTCATATTTGCAACTCGAAGCAGGAACTGCAGAATAAACGAAGGCTGCCGAAGGATGAAGTGACGATGCGCGTGGGAAATGGTTCCAAGGTTGATGCAATCTTCGTCGGCATAGTCTCACTTCAGTTACCATGAGTAATATATTTTATGGTCATGCACCCAATGTGATGGGTTTGTTCATATTGAATCTTGATTGTGATGACACACATACAAATAACATTGAGACCAAAAGATCTAGAGGTAACAATGATAGCACCACCTTTTTGTGGCACTACCACTTATGCCATATTGGTGTAAAGCGCATGAAGAAACTCCATGTTGATGGACTTTTGGAGTCACTTGATTTCGAATCACTTGACACATGCGAACCATGCCTCATGGGCAAGATGACTAAGACTATGTTCTCCGGAACAATGGAGCGTGCAAGTGACTTGTTGGAGATCATACATACTGATGTGTGCGGTCCAATGAATGTGGAGGCGCGCGGCAGATATCATTATTTTCTCACCTTCACTGATGATTTGAGTAGGTATGGTTATATCTACTTGATGAAGCACAAGTCTGAAATGTTTGAAAAGTTGAAGAAATTTCAAAGTGAAGTTGAAAATCATCGTAACAAGAAGATCAAGTTCCTACGATCTGATCGAGGGGGTGAATATCTGAGTTTCGAGTTTGGTGCTCACTTAAGACAATGTGGAATCGTTTCACAGTTGACACCGCCTGGAACACCACAGTGTAATGGTGTGTCCGAACATCGTAATCGTACTTTGTTAGATATGGTGCGATCTATGATGTCTCTTACCGATTTTCCATTGTCGTTTTTGGGTTATGTATTAGAGACACCTGCATTCACTTTAAATATGGCACCATCAAAATCCATTGAGACGACACCGTATGAGCTATGCATGGCAAGAAGCCCAATTTGTTTTCTTCTTAAAGTTTGGTGATGCGATGCTTATGTCAAAAAGCTTGAGCCTGAAAAGCTGGAACTCAAAGCGAAAAAGTGCGTCTTCATAGGTTACCCAAAAGAGACAGTTGGGTACACCTTATATCTCATATCCGAGGGAAAAGTGTTTGTTGCTAAGAATGAAGCTTTTCTTGAGAAGGAGTTTCTCTCGAAAGAATTGAGTGGGAGGAAGATAGAACTTGATGAGGTTGTGGAACCTCTCCTCCCTCTAGATGGTGGTGCATGGCAGAGGGAAATCTCTGTCGAGGCAACACCGGTTGAGGAGGAAGCTAATGATGATGATCATGAAGCTTCGAATCAAGTTACTATCGGACCTCGTAGGTCGACAAGATCACGTACTGCTCCTGAGTGGTACGGAAATCCCGTCTTATCTATCATGTTGTTAGAAAACAATGAGCATGCGAGTTATGAAGACATAATGGTGGGAATGGATTCCAACAAATGGTTAGAGGCCATGAAGTCCATGATAGGATCTATGTATGAAAAAAAAGTGTGGACTTTGGAAGTATTACCTGAAGGTCGCAAGGCTATTCAGAACAAATGGATCTTTGAGAAGAAGACGGACGTGGACGGTAATGTGACCGTTTATAAAGCTCAACTTGTGGCAAAGGGCTTTTCACAAGTTCAAGGACTTGACTACGATGAGACATTCTCACCGGTAGCGATGCTTAAGTCCGTTTGAATCATGTTAGCAATAGCTGCATTTTTCGATTTTGAAATCTGGCAGATGGATGTCAAAACGGCGTTCCTTAATGGTTTTCTTAAGGAAGAGTTGTATATGATGCAACCCGAAGGCTTTGTCCATCCAAAGAATGCATGCAAGCTCCAGCGATACATTTAGGGACTGGTGCAAGCATCTCGGAGTTGGAATAAGCGCTTTGACGAGGTGATCAAGGCATTTGGGTTTATACAAGTTGTTGGAGAATCTTGCATTTGCAAGAAAGTGAGTGGGAGCTGTGTAGCGTTTCTAATATTATATGTGGATGACATATTGCTGATTGGAAACAAAGTGTAGTTTTTAGAGATCGTAAAGGATTACTTGAACAAATGTTTTTCAATGAAAGACCTAGGAGAAGCTGCTTACATATTAGGCATTAAGATCTATAGGGATAGATCGAGGCGCCTAATAGGACTTTCACAAAGCACATACCTTGATAAAGTTTTGAAGAACTTCAAAATGGAGCAGTCCAAGAAGGGGTTCTTGCCAGTGTTACAAGGTATAAAGTTGAGTAAGACTCAGTGTCCAGTAACTGCGGAAGATAGAGAAAAGATGAGTACCGTCCCCTATGCTTCAGCCATAAGGTCTATCATGTATGCAATGTCGTGCACAAGACCGGATGTCAACTTGGCCATAAGTATGGCAGGCAGGTTTCATAGTGATCCAGGAGTGGACCACTAGGCGACGGTCAAGAATATTCTGAAGTACCTGAAAATGACTAAGGAAATGTTTCTCGTTTATGGAGGTGACGAAGAGCTCGTCCTAAAGGGTTACGTCGATGCAAGCTTTGACACTAATCCGGATGACTCTAAGTCTCAAACCGGATACATATTTATTCTTAATGGGGGCATGGCAAGCTGGTGCAGTTCCAAGAAAAACGTCGTAGCAGATTCTGCATGTGAAGCGGAGTACATGGCTACCTTGGAGGCAGCTAAGGAGGGTGTCTGGATGAATTAGTTCATGACGGATCTTGGAGTTGTGCCAAGCGCACTAAATCCAATAACTCTGTTCTGTGACAACACTGGTGCCATTGCTTTAGCAAAGGAACGAAGGTTTCACAAGAAGACAAGACACATCCAATGTTTCTTCAAGCTCATTCGCGATTATGTGGAAGGTGAGGACGTAAATATTTGCAAAGTGCACACAGATCTGAATGTTGCAGATCCGCTGACTAAACCTCTTCCACGAGCGAAGCATGATCAACACCAGAACTGTATGGGTCTTAGATTCATTCCAATGTAAATCACATAGCGATGTGAGACTAGATTATTGACTCTAGTGTAAGTGGGAGACTGTTGGAAATATGCCCTATAGGCAATGATAAAATAGTTATTATTATATTTCCTGTTTCAAGATAATCTTTAGTATCCATACTATAATTGTATTGAATGAAAGCATAGATACATGTGTGGTTATATAGACAAAACAATGTCCCTAGTAATCCTCTAGTTGACTAGCCAGTTGTTCAAGGATGGTTAAGGTTTTCTGACCATATGCAAGTGTTGTCACTTGATGACTGGATCACATCATTAGGAGAATGATGTGATGGACAAGACCCAATCTATGAACGTAGCATGTGATCGTGTCATTTTGTTGTTATTGTTTTCTGCGTGTCAAGTATTCATTCCTATGACCATGAGATCATGTAACTCATTGACATCGGAGGAATACCTTGTGTGTATCAAACGTCGCAATGTTACTGGGTGACTATAAAGGTGATCTATCTGTATCTCCAAAGGTGTCCGTTGAGTTAGCATGGATCAAGACTGGGATTTGTCAGTCTATGTGATGGAGAGGTATCTCGGGGCCCACTCGGTAATACAACATCACATATAAGCCTTGCAAGAAATGTGACTCATGGGATCTTGTATTACAGAATGAGTAAAAAGACTTGCCGGTAACGAGATTGAAATATGTATAGGGATACCGACGATCAAATCTCGGGCAAGTAACATAGCAAAGGACAAAGGGAATGATATACGGGATTATATGAATCCTTAGAATAGAGGTTCAACCGATAAGATCTGCATAGACTATGTACGATCCAATATGGACATCTAGATCCCGCTTTTGGATATTGACCGTGGAGTGTCTCAGGTCATGTCTGCATAAATCTCGAACCCGCAGGGTCTGCACACTTAAGGTTCGGTGACGTTTTGGTATAGTTGAGTTATAGGTGTTGGTAACTGAAGGTTGTTTGGAGTCCCAGGTGATATCACGGACATCACGAGGGTTTCCGGAATGGCCCGAAAACGAAGATTGATATATAGGATTGTTTCATTTGGCCTCCAGATAGATTTCGGGCATTACCGGCAGTGTACCGGGAGTGACGAATGGGTTCTGGGTTTTTACCGGGAGGGGCCCACCCACTTGGAGAGAACCCAATAGCCCAAGGGTGGCGCACCAGCCCTTAGTGGGCTGGTGAGGCCAGCCCAAGTGGTCTATGTCGGCTAGAAGAAAAAATCAAAGGAAAAGAAAAAAAAGAGGGAGGTGGGAAGGAAGGAGGGGACTCCTCCTTCCCCAAACTGAATTGGAGTTGGAGTCTCTTCCTCCTCCTCTCGGCCTGCGCCCTAGGGGCTCCATTGAGTCCCAAGGCTAGCCCGTCCCCTCCTCCTATATATACTAGAGGTTTTAGGGTTTTTGAGACACAACTTTGCCACGTGCAACCCCAAATCTCTACTTCATAGTTTTTCCTCTAGATCGGTTTTCTGCGGAGCTTGGGCGGAGGCCTGTAGGAATAGATCTTCACCATCACCGGCACGCCGTCACGCTGCCGGAGAACTCATCTACTTCCCCGTCTCTCTTGCTGGATCAAGAAGGCGGAGATCGTCATCGAGATGTACATTTGCTGAACGTGGAGGTGCCGTCCGTTCGGCGCTAGATCGGAACGGATCGTGGGACGACGGTGATTTGAATCACGAAGCTGTTCCACTACATCAACCGCATTTCTTAACGCTTCCTGCTTACCGATCTACAAGGGTATGTAGATCTGATCTCCCTCTCATAGATGAACATCACCATGATAGGTCTTCGTGTGCGTAGGAAAATTTTTGTTTCCCATGCAACGTTCCCCAATAAAGAAGTTGTGGCACAAGTCCAGAACATGAAGAAAACTAGTTGTTAGAATATTTTGAGGAGCATTCATGCAGGAGAGGGAACGCCATTTTTTTTGGCGCAGAGGCCTCGACTCAAAGCTCTGCACTAGGGGGGGAGTTGTGGCCAAGAACCTTGATGGACGGTGGAGACAGGCGTAGGCACCGCACCAGCGAAGGATTCGGCTATAGCTCTGACCGATGAACTTCATGCAGAGGCGTAGTTGACGTGCATTAGT
Source organism: Hordeum vulgare subsp. vulgare (assembly GCF_904849725.1). NCBI lineage: Eukaryota > Viridiplantae > Streptophyta > Magnoliopsida > Poales > Poaceae > Hordeum > Hordeum vulgare. The sequence continues at coordinate 118,820,265 of NC_058518.1, forward strand.
AAAGGAGGAGGGTCGCGCTGGTTGGTGACGAAGCTCCGATTGGTGCTCTTCTTGACGAACGCCGAGCTGCGGCCCGGCAAGGGCCGCTCCTTGAATAGCGTCTGCTCCTTGAGGGCTAGCTGGTGTGGCGGATCGTAGAGATGACGGTGGTTGGGGAGGAGGCAGCGGATCCAGGAGGCCACGTTGGTTGGGGACTTGGGAAGGAGCCTACGTCCATTGTAGGTGGAGTGGGCGGCGCCAATTCTCAGCGGGGCGGTGGCAATGGTGTGGGGCGATGATTGTGGAGCAGATGCCATCGCCAGGGTGGAACCAAGGAGAGGGAGGTCATCGCGGGGTGGAAGAAGTGAAGGCCGTGGGGAGTAGGGGGAGGCACACCAGCCTTTGAGAGGAAGAGGGAGGCACGCTGACCGTGGGGAGGAGCGGGAGGCTCATCGGGCATTGGAAGGAGAGGGACCTGCGCGGCGGTGGGGATGGCGCCGGCTGGGAATCGGGTAGAGTGTGAAGAGGTGGGAAACGTGGGGTTTTGTTTGTGGATTTTTTTATGTATGGACTTTTTTTCTTTTGCTGATAGTTCGGAATTCAGGAGCGTGCCCGTCGTGCCCTTATAGCGAGGATCGTTATCAGAATAACTATTCTGATCCCATGATGAGAATAGTGTCATCCTATATATGTATATAAAATTTTAATTTCCAAGTCGACCGTTCAACCATGAATAGTGTTTTTCCTGAGATCCTTTCTAACAAAAGGCCGCGGCAGGTCAATGCCAATGGCTCATTACGAAAAACGCGATAAGAAGATCGAGGAGCTAAAGAAGAGAGCGGCTGCTCCCTCACAAGGAAGACAGCAGCTTCTCGAGACATCAAGAGAGATCCAACTCCCTCTGCTCCGAAGGGTCAATGCAGGGCCCCTGCGACCCTATTTGATGATGTTCCGGATTTCGACGAGGGATCCTAGGATTATGAACTGGTCCCTAGAAGGAACTTCGGGGTGAAACCCCGAGCGCAAAGTTAATTATCAAAAATACAAACATACTGTAGTTTTGAGATGTTGTTGTTTAATGGTTAGGCCCTTCTTCCACATTGTAGCCCACCACATGATTTCCTGACCGATCATATTTCGGAGGGGGACTCTTTGACGGCCAATCTGGCGGAAAGCGGGACCGGCTTACATAACATGCCTCCCCCAGCCATCGAGGAGATCGGGGAGGTAGCATTGGAGGTGATGATATCATGGCTGAGGTTAATACCTCGGTTGCAAAGACCAGGAGGACGAATCCCTCTTGGCAAGAAAGTAAGGAGATCTGAGACACTCCGTGTCTTCTTTCAAGACAATTCCAGAGGCCTCTCAGACTCCAGAGCCATCTGGAGCAGTTTCTCCACATAGGGAAACTACTATGCCGCACCTAGAGCCTTTTAAAACAGAGCGGCCCCAAACTAGGTGGTCAGTCATGATGGAGCAGGGTCTAAATGACTCTTCCATCCCTGAAGAACACTGCACTCATGTGAGTGCACTACTGAAAAGTATTCGGTCCGCTGACATCAGCGAACTAAAACAGGCTTTCGATGGCCTCTTGACAGGCTTCAAGTTAATCTGAATTCTATTTTTTAGAAAGTGATTGTGTTTTTATAGGTTTACAAGCAATCCCTATATTCACTAGCCCCCGAGCCCTTTCCGAGTTTAAAAAACTCATGTGTGGGTCTGATATGTCTCAAACGTATCGAATTTTCCAAACACTTTTGCTATTGTTTAGGCCTCATTCTTGCTTGATTTGAACGAAACTAACCGTGTCTGATGCTGTTTTCGGCAGAGCTGCCTATATGGTTTCCTTGTGTGCAGGAAAATGGATTTATAGGTGTCCCAGAAAATTCCAACAAAAAAACAAAAAATACACGCACGAGGAGGAACCCTTCACGAGAAGATGGGCCAGGGGGGTCACCAGGCCTCCATCCGACCTGGTAGCGCGGCCTGCCCCCTGGCCGCGCAAGGAGGCTGCCTGGGTGGGTCCCACCCCCTTTGGTGCCCTACCTTGGCTCCTATTTTTATCCGAGACGAAAAAAACCCGAGAACAAAAGTCGTTTTTCCAGTTCTCGATGCGGAGCCACCGCCACCCTCGGTTCTTCTCCTCGAGAGCTAATCTGGAGGCTTCCTTGGCCTCCGGAGAGGGGAAATCATTGCCATCGTCATCACCATCGCCACTCCATCACCCTTCCATGACTTCTCCTTTCATGTGTGAGTAATTCCCTATTGTAGGTGAAGGGGGTGGTAGGGATTGGATGAGTTAGATCATGTAATAGTTCGTCAGATTGTTGGGGGCATGTTGCCTCTCATCTACTATGGTGGTTATCATCTTTGCTACTACTTGTTGCTCTTAATGCTTGTCACTTTGGGCCCGAGTGCCATGATTTCAGATCTGAAACCATTATGTTTTATGAATATATTTGTGTTCTAGATCCTATCTATGAGTTGTATGCACCTATTATAGTCCGGAACCGGCGATGCCAATGGTGACAGCTTGGGACACCAAAGGGGATAGACTATAATTTGAGGATTCCATGTATCCATTGATTTTAATGTTGTGTTGCGGTACTCTTTGACAGGAGCACCTTAATCTCCATAAGTTCCTTTTGGCCCCGTTGGTAGCGGGATGGTAGGACAAAAGGTGGTGTGCAAGTTCGTACTGCAAGCACGCATGACTACCTTGGGAGACAAGCCTAATGTTTGATATTTGCCTAGATGATCATTACTTTTCTGCGTGCCTTGCCCCAAGTTAAATACATGATATCTCTCATCCATGACCAACCATCCATCTCCCTAGCCTACAGTATTTTAATCCTGCTAGTTACAAGTTGTGTTGCTTTTGCTGTTTTACTTTCGTTGATTTACCACCATTATTTCCGTTGCCACCATAACTTCCATATCACTATTGCTACTAATATTTCGTTGCCAAGCAAGTATCTTTTAGGTGCGGTTGAATTGACAGCTCAACTGTTAACGCTTATAAATATTCTTTGCCTCCCCTTGTGTAGAATCAATAAATTGGGTTATCTTACCCGTAGAGACTATTGCGATCCCCTACACTTGTGGGTTATGAAGACTATTTTCTCGCGCCGTTGCCGGGGAGCATAGCTTTATTTACAAGTCTACTTGGAGTTATTTTGCTTGTTGCGATTTATCCGCTATGGGCCTCAATTTGGTGGAATTTATGCCAGGCTTACCCTCGAGCATCTCAAGTGCACTGTACGCGTGGATGATGCGCCTTTTCCATTCATAAGCTTTGATCTTACCGCTATGAAGAGGCATGAGTTTGTTACTAGGACTTCTGAGTTTGGTAACCTTGTTTATATTATGAAGTTTACCGAGTTTACTACTCACTAGATCAGTCTACCTTCACCAATTTTGTTTGATTATACTAGCAGGAACGGATGGTCCTTCACCGCGATTGAGCTGGACGAGTTCGTGATCCGGCAGCAGTTCCACAACCCCATGGAGGGGGTTGTTCCCCAGGAAGAGGAGCCTTCTTCTTGGGAGAATAGCATGACATCAGTCTATGTGCCCGAGGCTCCGTATGATTCTTGGAGCTACCAGTACCACCCCGGAGCAGGAGGGACCTCGTGGAGCCCATAGTAGCCAAGCCCAACTTAGGCCAAAAGCCTAAGCTTGGGGGATTACGTACCCTTCTCCCCTTTCATTGTACCATCCGTGGTTTCCTTTTTAATCTTTTCATATTGTTTCCTATTCTTCTTTGTTCTTTCTTTGCAAAAACAACAAAAAGATTTCTATTTTCTTTTACTTTCGTTTAACCTTTGGAAAACCCAAAAATATTTCCTTTTTCCCTTTAGTTTGCTTTCTTTGCATAGTTCAGCTCACGTCCATGGATGCAATTGCACCTGATTATATATTTCTATGTTCGATCATGCAAGTGACGATGCAATAATGACGAAGATCAACGGAAGGGATGCAACAAGGAAAGCCGGTATGAACTCTATTTGTTTCTACTTTTGTACATATGTGTGTACTTATGATCTAGAGACCAGCTTGTAGCAACATAGTTCTATGTTTACAATGCTTTCCCAGTAGTTAATGCTTTCTTTGTGACTTGTATCAAATAGCTGGAGTGCATAATGTGTTATTGAAATAATTTGCATGCATTGCATTGTTCATGGTTTGGCATATTGAAGTGGCATTTCCCTTCGGAGTGTTTTTGGATTGACTTGGCACATGCTTACACATGTTTAACACTAGAAGTCTATCAAGCCTTGATGATCTTTTTATTTCAGAATAGTTATATCACTCTCATGCCCGATTCAATGTTGTTTTGTCACTCTGCATGTTTATGCCCGTTTTGCTTTGTAGTTGGTCGCTTCCCCGTCTTTTGCTAGCCTTCCCGTGTACCAAGGGGACTGACTGCTGGTGCATCCAAAACCCTTGAAACCAGTTGTGCCATATGAGTCTACCGTACCTTCCTATATATGGTACTTACCAGCCATCCTAATAAAAACTTTCTTGTACCATCTCAAAACTATTCAAATGCACTTCTCTTTTTGTACCCGTAGAAGCTCATGGAGCGTTAGGGGCAATCAGTTTATTCTAGTCAAATTTATGAGGCAGAGGCTAGTTTTGAGAATGCCCAGTTCTAATTGGTTTATAAAAAATAAACTTACACTCCCCCTCAGCTTGATATTGTATGGAGAGCACCCGCGAATGCGGCTAGCCATGCCTTGTGTAAGAATTGGTAGAGGGGGAGTGTAAGCATAAAAAGCATGGGAACCACGATTAATATGGTTGGTATGGAAGATATTGAGAACCTTTACTGTCTACCCTAGATTGGAAGTCGTTTTGCCAGTTCTCGACGCGGAGCCGCCGCCACCCTCTGTTCTTCTTCGAGAGAGCTAATCTGGAGGCTGCCTTGGCCTCCGGAGAGGGGAAATCGTCGTCATCCTCATCACCATCACCACTCCATCACCCTTGCATGACTTCCCCTTTCATGTGTGATTAATTCCCTGATGCAGGTGAAGGGCATGGTAGGGATTGGATGAGTTAAATCATGTAATAGTTCGTTAGATTGTTGGGGGCATGTTGCCTATCATCTACTATGGTGTTTATCATCTTTGCTACTACTTGTTGCTCTTAATGCTTGTCAATTTGGGCCCGAGTGCCATGATTTCAGATCTGAACCCATTATGTTTTCATGAATATATTTGTGTTCTAGATCCTATCTATGAGTTATATGCACCTACTATAGTCCGGAACCGGCAATCCCAATGGTTACAGCTTGGGACACCAAAGGGGATAGACTATAATTTGAGGATTCCTTGTATCCATTGAGTGTTAATGCTTTGTTCCGGTGCTCTTTGAGAGGAGCACCTTAATCTCCATAAGTTCCTTTTGGCCCCATTGGTAGCGGGACGGAAGGACAATAGATGTTGTGCAAGTTCTTATTGCAAGAATGCACGACTACCTTTGGATACATGCCTAATGTTTGATATTTGCCTAGAAGATCATTAATTTTCTGTGTGCCTTGCCCCAAGTTAAATACATGATATCTCTCATCCTTGACCAACCATCCATCTCCCTAGCCTACAATAATTTAATCCTGCTAGTTGCAAGTTGCTTTGCTTTTGCTGTTTTACTTTCGTTGCTTTGCCACCATTATTTCCGTTGCCACCATCACTTCCATATCATCGTTGCTATTAATATTTCATTGTCAATAAAGTATCTTTCCGGTGCGGTTGAATTGACAACTCAACTGTTAAAGTTTATAAATATTCTTTGGCTCCCCTTGTGTCGAATAAATAAATTGGTTTATCTTACCCGCGAAGACTGTTGCGATCCCCTGCACTTGTGGGTTATCGAGGTCAAGGTAATTCGGAAAATATCCCCGTACAATTAGAAAAAGTTGATCGTAGCTCCCAAGACTCTGGTAGGACAATGAAAGCCACCTAGCATACGATTTCAAAAAAATTGATAACTTGAGAGTCTATCATGCCTATGTGTAGGCCTTAAACTGGACAATAGCCCCCAACTCCCTAGAGTTGGCGGAAATGAACCAAAAGTTGAAGAGCTTTGAGGAACAACTCAACCGCTCGAACAAACGGTTTGATGATGCACAAGGTAAGTCGGAACTGGACTATTGAACTTTTAGTTTTCACATAAAAAGTGAGATGTTTGTATTTGCTCCCTTAAATGCGAATTAATTGTATGACAATTATAGTTGCTGCCACAGAGGTCGAGAGGCTCAAAGCCAAGTTGGGTAAAGTAAAACAGGAAGCTGCCGAATAGAGGGCGGCAGCCGAGGCGGTAGCCAAACTCTTGACGGTTAAGTCTTCCAGTGATAGGCACGAGGCCAGGATCAGTGAGGTATAGGAGGAGCTCAAGGATGTCGTCACTAAATGTGACGTCCTTGAGCATAAAAACAAAGAAACATCTTCCGGGCTTTCCTCTACAACCGCTGCACTTCAAGTTGCAGAAGGAGGCACACAACCATCAGAAAGAGATCCACCAGATAAAGCGATTGTAGAGGGTAAGAGATATTTACCGCAATGTATTTTTGGCGGAAAATAGTTTGCATTGCTTACTCGAGTATGGCATTCTCAATGCGTGTTTGCAGATCTCTTGAAGAGTGCGGCTGATGCATGAAAGCATTATGCATAACACGAGGGTGAGACGGAGCAAAGGCTATTCTCCGCATAGTTCTAAGCCCCCAAGCAACCCCTTCTTGTCTGTGATCAACTGAAACAACTGATGGAGCTGCAAAATATCGCACAACCGGCAATGAAGGATCTCTACGTCAAGCTATGGCCGACAGAACCATTGCCCAATAGCTAATTTGGTGTGGTGCACAAACTGATTGTTGTCGCGCCGCGGATTGACATCATGAAGCGCTCCGTCTACGTAGAGGGAGCTCGGATGGCCTTTGATAGAACCATGATGCATTGGACGAAAGTGGAACCCACCAAGATGGTCACCACACCTCTACCGCATGGAAAAGAACATATGCACCTCGAGCTGTACTTATCCACTTTAATGGAAGGTGCTCAAGAAATAGAGGCTCAGTGCCCCAAAGATGTAATATTTGAATGAAAAACACTATCGACTATGAGTGGTTGAATCCTTGTACGATACAATATTATTTGCTTTGCATGGTATAACATGTATTATTTTGTTTTTAGTTTTGACTCGTGTGTGGTCGTTTTAAATTGAAAGTTTTGAGTCATCAACTTAATCCCCCTGATAGATGCACTGGTTCTCCATTTACCCTTTTAGCCGAATAAGTAAAACAAAAAGGGGTAAACACAGGATCCGGGCAACTCAACTATTGACCCAAGACATAATTCATAACCAATGGATATAAAGCAATATCCAAGACTTTGCACACATGTAATACTAAATAGTGTCGGAATGATGCTTAGGGCGACCATGACAGCCAAGCCCCCGATCAATTAACCACTAGCATCTAATATAAAGAAGGAGAAAGAAAAAGATGTAGCAAGGCTAATGAAACGTAAAGAGTGTTTTTTATTTCCGATTAACTTGTATCCGTACTATCCGAATTGCATCAAGCAACTGTTATAGATATGAAAAAGAATAAATTTACAGAGTAAAGGTTTACACGGGTTTTTTATAGATGGCTTGATGTCCCTCATGTTGCGTGCTGCACGTGTGCACCTTCACTCTTCGAGAAGTACTCCTTGACAGGGGGAACGTTCGCGAGCGGTACTTTAACAAAGATGCACTTGTAGGGAAAACCTTATAGGTAGGAGCCTGATACGTCCATTTTGCATCATGCTTTCATGTTGATATTTATCGCTTTATGGGCTGTTATTACACTTCACGGTACAATACTTATGCCTTTTCTCTCTTATTTTACAAGGTTTACATGAAGAGGGAGAATGCCGGCAGCTGGGATTCTGGCCTGAAAAAGGAGCAAGTTTGAGATACCTATTCTGCGCAACTCCAAAAGCCGTGAAAATCAACGAGGATTTATTTTGAAATTTATAAAAAATACTGGGCCGAAGAAGTAACAGAGGGGAGACAGCAGGAGGCCACAAGCCTGCTAGGCGCAGCCCCCTAGCCGTGCCTAGGGGGCTTCTGGGCACCCTGGTGGCCCTGTGTCCCCCCTCTTTTGCTACAAGAAGGGTTACATCCCAGAAAAATCAAGAGGAGGCTTTCGGGAGGCATCGCCACCGCCACGAGGCGGAACTTGAGTAGAACCAATCTAGAGCTCCGGCAGGGTCGTCCTACCGGGGAAACTTCCCTCTTGGAGGGGGAAATCGTCACCATCGTCATCACCAACACTCCTCTCGTCGGAGGGGACTAATCACCATCAACATCTTCATCAGCGCCATCTCATCTCCAAACCCTAGTTCATCTCTTGTAACCAATCTCCGTCTCGCTACTCCGATTGGTACTTGTAAGGTTGCTAGTAGTGTTAATTACTCTTTGTAGTTGATGATAGTTGGATTACTTGGTGGAAGATTATATGTTCAGATATTCGATGCTACTCATTACCTCTCTGGTCATGAATATGATTATGCTTTGTGAGTAGTCACTTTTATTCCTGAGAACGTGGGATAAGTCATGCTATAAGTAGTCATGTGAATTTGGTATTCGTTTGATATTTTGATGTGTTTTATGTTGTCTCTCCTCTAGTGGTGTTATGTGAATGTTGACTACATAACACTTCACCATTATTTGGGCCTAGAGGAAGGCATTGGGAAGTAGTAAGTAGATGATGGGTTGCTAGAGTGACAGAAGCTTAAACCCTAGTTTATGCGTTGCTTCGTAAGGGGCTGATTTTGATCCACTAGTTTAATCCTATGGTTAGACTTTTTCTTAATTATTCTTTCTAGGTGCGGATGCTTGCGAGAGGAGTTAATCATAAGTGGGATGCTTGTCCAAGTAAGGGAAGTACCCAAGCGCCGGTCCACCCACATATTGATACGTCTCAATCGTATCTATAATTTTTGATGGTTTCACGCGGTTATCTTGCCTTCTTTGTATGTTTTATGTACCTTTTTATATATTTTTGGGACTAACTTATTAATTCAGTGCCAAGTGCCAGTTCCTGTTTTTTCCGTGTTTTTGACTCTTTTCAAATCTGATTTTGGAACGGAGTCCAAACGGAAGAAAAACCCTGAAATGATTTTTTCCCGAACGGAAGAAGTCCAGGGGGCTTTTGGGCCAAGCTAGGTGGGCTCCAGGGAGCCCACAAGCCCCCACTCCGCCACCAGGGGGAGGCGGCAGCGGGCAGGCTTGTGGCCTCCCTGGACGCCCCCTGACCTAGATATTTGGCCTATAAATTCCCAAATATTCCGCAAAAAATCAGGGAGGCCTCGAAAATACTTTTCTGCCGCCGCAAACTTCCGTTTCCACGAGATATCATCTGGAGACCCTTCCCGGCACCCTGCCGGATTGGACTTTGGAGTTGGAGGGCTTCTTCATCATCATCATCGCCCCTCCAATGACTCGTGAGTAGTTCACTTCATACCTACGGGTCCGTAGTTAATAGCTAGATGGTTCTTCTCTCTCTTGGATCTTCAATACAAAGTTCTCCATGATCTTCATGGAGATCTATATGATGTAATATTCTTTGGCGGCGTGTTTGTCGAGATCCGATGAATCGTGGACTTGTGATCAGATTATCTATGATATATATTTGAGTCTTTGCTGATTTCTTATATGCATTATTTTATATCGTTGTAAGTCTCTCCGAGTCTTGGTTTTTGTTTGGCCAACTAGATCTATGATTCTTGCAATGAGAGAAGTGCTTGGTTTTGGGTTCTGCCATGTGGTGACCATTCCCAGTGATAGTAGGGGCAGCAAGGCACACATCAAGTAGTTGCGATCAAGGGTAAAAGGATGGGTTTTTTTTATCATTGGTTTGAGATTATCCCTCTACATCATGTCATCTTGCTTAAGGCGTTACTCTGTTCTTATGGACTTAATACACTAGATGCGTGCTGGATAGCGGTCGAATGTGGAGTAATAGTAGTAGATGCCGAAAGTATCGGTCTACTTGTTTCGGACATGATGCCTATAGAAATAATCATTGCATAGATATCGTCACGACTCTGCACAGTTCTATCAATTGCTCGACGGTAATTTGTTCGCCCTCCGTCTAATTCCTTTGATGAGAGAAGCCACTAGTAAGCACTACAGGCCCGGGGTCTATTCACATCCATCGTTTACAACTCCGCTTTTACTTTGCTTTGTTACTTTGTTGCTTTCAGTTTTCATTGGGCAAACAATCTATAAGGGATTGACAATCCCTGCATAGCGTTGGTGCAAGCTTTTGTGTTTGTGCAGCATCTTGAGATACTCTTCCGCCGGATTGATACCTTGGTTCTCAAACTGAGGGAAATACTTACCGTTGTTGTGCTACATCACCCTTTCCGCTTTGAGGGAACACCAACACAAGGCTCCAAGGCCACGGGGGAAATCCTTTGCATGCCATCTGAAGGATTCCTGGTGTCGTCGACACAACTATTTCTGGCGCCGTTGCAAGGGATACACAGCAAACATCAGAAGTATTTCTAGTGCCATTGCCGGGGAGGAGAAATCAAGATCTATCCAAGTAGGTCTCACAAACTCTTCTCTTGCATTTACTTTTGTTGCCAGTTGCCTCTCGTTTTCCTCTCCCCCACTTCACATTTGCCGTTTTCATTCGCTTTTCTCCTTCGCTGTTTTCTTTTGCCCTTGCTGTTTTCCTTTGCCGGTTTCTTGCTTGCTTGTGTGCTTGTTTGTTTGTTGAAGACATCATGTTTGAAAACACCAAACTTTGCAACTTCTCGAGCACTAATAATAATGATTTTATTAGTACTCCGATTGCTCCCGCCACTAGTGCGGAATCGTATGAAATCAACGCAGCTTTGCTGAATCTTGTTATGAAAGAGCAATTCTCTGGCCTTGCTAGTGAAGATGCCGCGTCCCATCTCAATACCTTCATTGAGCTTTGTGATATGCAAAAGAAAAGAGATGTGGATAATGACGTGATTAAGTTGAAACTTTTTCCTTTCTCGTTGCGAGATCGCGCAAAAACTTGGTTTTCTTCTTTGCCTAAAAATAGCATCGATTCTTGGGATAGGTGCAAAGATGCTTACATATCCAAAGGATTTTCCGCCGGCTAAGATCATCTCCTTACATAACGATATCATGAATTTCAAGCAACTTTATCATGAACATGTTGCACAATCTTGGGAGAGGATGAAGCTTATGATTAGAAATTGTCCTGCTCATGGCTTGAGTTTGTGGATGATTATACAAATATTTTACGCTGGCTTGAATTTCGCTTCTCGCAATATCTTGGACTCCGCCTCAGGTGGAACATTCATCGAAATCACGTTAGGATATGCTACAAAACTCCTAGACAATATCATGACCAACTACTCTCAGTGGCACACTGAAAGGTCGCCTGCTAGCAAAAAGGTGCACGCTATAGAAGAGATTAACTCGCTTAGTTCTAAGCTGGACGACTTGATGAATTTGGTTGCTAGTAGAAACGCTACCGTAGATCCTAATGACATGCCACTATCTTCTTTGATTGAGAGTAGCAACGCTAGTTTGGACGTGAATTTTCTTGGTAGGAACAATTTTGGCAACAACAATGCTTTTAGAGGAAACTATGTTCCTAGGCCTTTTGCTAGTAGCACCTCTAACAATTATGGCAATTTCTACGGTAACACTTATGGAAATCATAACAAATTATCCTCTGATCTAGAGAGTAATATCAAAGAGTTCATCAACTCTCAAAAGATTTTCAATGCGTCCATCGAGGAAAAACTACTCAAAATAGACGATTTGGCTAAGAGCGTTGATAGGATGTCTTGTGATATTGATGCTTTAAAAGTGAGATGCGCTCCTCCCACGATCAACTTGGATGAAACTTTGAAAGCTATGCGTATCTCCATGAATGAGAGCAAAGAAAGAACCGCCCAAATTCGCACTAGACATGAATGGTTTAAAAGGTTGCGTTCTAGTGATGCAAATCACGAAGATCTTAAAGTGATTGGTGTGTCTCCTCTTGAATATTTTTTTTCGCGTGTAAAACCTACTTATGGAGGGGCTGGATATGAATCCACTTTGGTTGAAAAACGCCCCAATGATTCGTGGTCCACCTATCTTGATGATAAAGGTGTGGAGAGTGGAGTAGAAGAAGTCAAAATTTTGGGTAGTAATGGAACTCCCACTTTGGATTTCAAGGAGTTCAATTATGATAATTGCTCCTTGTTTGAATGCATTTCTTTGATGCAATCCATTGCAAACTCTCCACATGCTTATAGCCAAAGCAAAGCCTTTACCGCGCATATCGTAGATGCTATGATGAAATCTCTTGAAGAGAAGCTCAAACTAGAAGTCTCTATACCTAGAAAACTTCATGATGAGTGGGAACCTACTATCAAAATCAAGATCAAAAACTATGAGTGCAATGCTTTGTGTGATTTGGGTGCTAGTGTTTCCGCGATTCCAAAGTCTTTATGTGATATTCTTGGTTTTCATGAGATTGAAGAGTGTTCTGTTAATTTGCATCTTGCGGATTCTACCGTCAAGAAGCCCATGGGGAGGATCGATGATGTTCTTATTGTTGCAAATAAGAACTATGTACCCGTGGATTTCATTGTACATGACATAGATTGCAATCTTTCATGTCCCATTATTCTTGGTAGACCTTTCCTAAGGACTATTGGTGCTATCATCGATATGAAGGAAGGGAATATTAGATTTCAATTTCCTTTAAAAAAGGGCATGGAGCACTTTCCTAGAAATAAAATAAGATTGCCTTATGAATCTATGATGAGGGCTACTTATGGTTTGAGTACCAAAGATAACTATACGTGATTCCATCACTTTCGCCTAGCTAAGGGCGTTAAACAAAAGCACTTGTTGGGAGGCAACCCAACGAATCTATCATTTTTATTTCTGTTTTGTGTTTTCCACACTTTCATAACTCTGTTATGATTGTTCTTTTTGTGTTTCTTATTGCGTTTGTGCCAAGCAAAACCGTTATGATTAGTCTTGAGGTTGATCGTTTGGTCACGCTGGAAAAGACAGAAACTTTCTGCTCACGAAAAGAATTTTCATTTTTTTTCTGTAAGAGCTTTTGAATTGATTCTTTTTTCTGCTGATTTCTACGCAAATTCTTCAGACTGTCGTAATTGTTAGGAATTTTTGAAGTACCAGAGTTATACGAAACATACAGATTGCTACAGACTGGTCTGTTGTTAACACATTCTGTTTTTGTTGTGTTGGTTGCTTATTTTGATGAAACTATGGATAGTATCGGGGGGTATTAGCCATGGAAGATTGAAAGTACAGTAACCCAACATCAGCACAAGTAGAATTTAAGTTTTCTACAGTACCTAAGGAAGTGGTGGTTTGCTTTCTTGTACTAATGTTATCACGAGTTTCTGTTTAAGTTTCGTGTTGTGAAGTTTTCAAGTTTTGGTTGAAGTTCTTATGGACAAAAAGATAAAGCGTGGCAAGATCTCAAGCTTGGGGATGCCCAAGGCACCCCAAGATATTCAAGGATGCCGTAAAAGCCTAAGCTTTGGGATGCCCCGGGAGGGCATCCCCTCTCTTGTCTTCAATCCATCGGTAACGTTACTTGGGCTATATTTTTATTCACCACATGTTATGTGTTTTTGCTTGGAGTGTCTTGTATCGTAGGAGTCTTTTATTTTTGTTGTTGTGTCACAATCATCCTTGATGCACACCTAGAGAGAGATACATGCACTCACCGTGATTTTGTCGAGCTTCACTTATATCTTTTGGTAGACAATTCAGCTCACATGTGCTTCACTTATATCTTTTGAGCTAGATACTTTTGCTCTATGTGCTTCACTTATACCTTTTAGAGCACAACGGTGCATGGCTTGGTAGTTGATCTATGCTTTGAAAGTAGTCTCAAAAGGGGTAGTTATCCAAAGGGATACGAAAACTTCCACCTTCATGTGCATTGAATAGTTAGAGAAGTTTGATTCATCTCAATTAGTTTTGAGTTGTGGTTATGGTAATATTGAAGTCATGCTAGTAAGGTGTTGTGGATCTAGAAATACTTGTGTTGAAGGTAGTGATTCCCGTAGCATGCACGTATGGTGAACCGCTATGTGATGAAATCTGAGCATGATTAGTATATTGATTGTCATCTTTTGCGTGGCGGTCGGGATCGCGCGATGGTTTATACCTACCAACCCTTCCCCTAGGAGTATGCGTTGAATGCTTTGTTTCGATTACTAATAAAACTTTTGCAACAAGTATATGAGTTCTTCTTGACTAATGCTGAGTCCATGGTTTAGATGCACTTTCACCTTCCACCATCACTATCTTCTTAGTGCCGCACAACTTTCGCCGGTGCACAAAACCCACCATTAGCCTCCCTTAAAACAGCCACCATAACTACCTACTATGGCTTTTTCAATGTCATTCCGAGATATATTCCCATGAAACTACCACCATGATATGTGCCACCATGTCTACATTGCCTTTGCATGATGGTAAGATAGCTAGCATGATGTTTCCATTAATGTCTATGCCATGCTAGATCATTGCCACGGTACACTACCGAAGGCATTCCATATAGAGTCATAGTTGCTCTAAGTTTTGAGTTGAAAGTGTGATGATCATCATTATTGGAGCATTGTCCCATGTGAGGAAATAAAAGAGGCCAAAGAAGCCCATAAAAAAGAGGCCAAAGAACCCACCAAAATAAAAAATGAGAGAAAAAGAGAGAAGGGACAATGCTACACTTGTTCCACACTTGTGCATTTTGAGCACCATGATCTTCATGATTGAGAGTCTCTCATTTTGTCACCACCATATAGCTAGTGGGAAATTCTCATTATATAACTTCGCTTGTATATTCCAATGATAGGCTTCCTCCAAATTTCCTTAGGTCTTCGTGAGCAAGCAAGTTGGATGCACACCCACTAGTTTTCTTTAAGAGCTTTCACATACTTCTAGCTCTAGTGCATCATTTGTATGGCAATCCCTACTCATACACATTGATATCTATTGATGAGCATCTCCATAGCTCATTGATATGCCTAGTTAATGTGACTATCTTCTCCTTTTTGTCTTACAACCCCCACCACATTCCACACCATCTATAGTGCTATAACCATGGCTCACGCTCATGTATTGCATGAGAGTTGAAAATGTTTGAGAAAGTAAAGGTGTGAAACAATTACTTGGCCAATACCGGGGTTGTGCATGATTTAAATTCGTTGTTTAATGACGATAGAGCATATCCAGACTATATGCTTTTGTTGGGATAACTTCTTTTGGCCTTGTTATTTTGAAAGTTCGAGATTACTTTGCTAGTTTGCTTGAATTATTATTGGTTCGATATCAATAGAAAACTATTGTTTTGAATCTAATGGATCTGAACATTCACGTCACATAAGAGGAATTACAAAGCACACCTATGCTAGGTAGCATGAAAGCATCAAAAATTCATTCTTATCACTTCCCTACTCAAGGACGAGAAGGAGTTAAGCCTGGGAATGATTGATACATCTCAAACGTATCTATAATTTTTGATGGTTTCACGCTGTTATCTTGCCTTCTTTGTATGTTTTATGTACCTTTTTATATCTTTTTGGGACTAAATTATTAATTCAGTGCAAAGTGCTAGTTCCTGTTTTTTCCGTGTTTTTGACTCTTTTCA
Organism: Hordeum vulgare subsp. vulgare; assembly: GCF_904849725.1. Lineage (NCBI taxonomy): Eukaryota > Viridiplantae > Streptophyta > Magnoliopsida > Poales > Poaceae > Hordeum > Hordeum vulgare. Next base: position 118,835,926 of record NC_058518.1, read on the forward strand.
GATCTGATTTTGGAACGGAGTCCAAACGGAAGAAAAACCCCAAAATGATTTTTTCCCGAACGGAATAAGTCCAGGGGGCTTTTGGGCCAAGCCAGGTGGGCTCCAGGGTGCCCACAAGCCCCCACTCCGACACCAGGGGAGGCGGCGGTGGGTAGGCTTGTGGCCTCCCTGGCCGCCCCCTGACCTAGATCTTTGGCCTATGAATTCCCAAATATTCCGCAAAACATCACGGGAGCCTCGAAAATACTTTTCCGACGCCACAAGCTTCCGTTTCCGTGAGATCTTATCTGGAGACCCTTCCCGGCACCCTGCCGGAGGGGACTTTGGAGTTGGAGGGCTTCTTCATCATCATCATAGCCCCTCCAATGACTCGTGAGTAGTCCAATTCAGACCTACGGGTCCGTAGTTAGTATCTAGATGGCTTCTTCTCTCTCTTGGATCTTCAATACAAAGTTCTCCATGATCTTCATGGAGATCTATCCGATGTAATCTTGTTTGGCGGTGTGTTTGTCGAGATCCGATGAATTGTGTCCTTGTGATCAGATTATCTATGATATATATTTGAGTCTTTGCTGATTTCTTATGTGCATTATTTGATATCCTTGTAAGTCTCTCCGAGTCTTGGGTTTTGTTTGGCCAACTAGATCTATGATTCTTGCAATGAGAGAAGTGCTTGGTTTTGGGTTCTGCCATGTGGTGACCTTTCCCAGTGACAGTAGGGGCAGCAAGGGATAGATCAAGAAGTTGCCATCAAGGGTAAAAAGGTGGTTTTTTTATCATTGGTTTGAGATTATCCCTCTACATCATGTTATCTTGCTTAAGGCGTTACTCTGTTCTTATGGACTTAATACACTAGATGCATGCTGGAGAGCGGTCGACGTGTGGAGTAATAGAAGTAGATGCAGAAAGTATCGGTCTACTTGTTTCGGACGTGATGCCTATAGAAATAATCATTACATAGATATCGTCATGGCTCTGCACAGTTCTATCAATTGCTCGACACTAATTTGTTCACCCTCCGTCTACTTGCTTTCATGAGAGAAGCCACTAGTAAACACTACGGCCCCCGGGTCTATTCACATCCATCGTTTACAACTCCGCTTTTACTTAGCTTTGTTACTTTGTTGCTTTCAGTTCTCACTTGGCAAACAATCTATAAGGGATTGACAACCCCTTCATAGCGTTGGGTGCAAGCTTTTCTGTTTGTGTAGGATCTTGAGATACTCTTTCGCTGGATTGATACCTTGGTTCTCAAGCTGAGAGAAATACTTACCGTCGCTGTGCTACATCACTATTTCCGCTTCGAGGGAACACCAACGCAAGGCTCCAAGGCCACGGGGGAAATCCTTTGCATACTTTCCTAGGAAGTCCCTTAAGGCGTAGCCGTAGCTGAAGGATTCCTGGTGCCGTCGACACAACTATTTCTGGCACCGTTGCAAGGGATACACAACAAACATCACATATCAAACTATCAAAGTAGAGAACGCGAATCATATGAACATGATGAAAACTAGCTTGATAGAATTTCCCATGTGTCCTCGTGAGTGCTTTACCTCCTATAAGAGTTTGTCCAGGCTTGTCCCTTGCTACAAAAGGGATAGGGCCACTTTGCTGCACCTTTGTTACCGTTGTTACTTGCTACTTGCTACGAATCATCTTGTCACACAACTACTTGTTACCGATAATTTCAGTGCTTGCAGAATTACCTTGCTGAAAACCACTTGTCAGATCCTTCTGCTCCTCGTTGGGTTCGACACTCTTACTTATCGAAAGGACTATGGTAGATCCCCTACACTTGTGGGTCATCAGAGCCTATTAGTAGCGCTGGAAAATAGCACACGCTGCTGCTACTTAGCAGTAGCGTTGGAAATACAAAGTGCTACTGCTAATGTCCTTAGTAGTAGCGCTCGCTCTATTTTCAGTACCACTGATAATCAGGGGCCAACGAGGCCACCCGCAGTAGCTATAGTAACAACACTGGTCCTCATCCAGTGCTACTGCTAAGGTCCATAGCAGTAGAGTTGCACTATATCCAGCGCTACTACTAAAAGGGGCCCACTGAGGCCACCAAGAGTAGTTGTAGTAGCAACGCTGGCTTGGTAAAAGCGCTACTGCTAAGTGGAATAGCAGTAGCGCTCCTCCGGGACCAACGCTACTGCTACACGTGGATGTGTGCAACCTTTCACCCACACACACCCCATCTCCACCTTCCTCCCCCCTTTACCTTATCCCATCCTTTCTCCTTTCCTCTCTCTAAGTTACTTCTCCACTATTGTTACTTCTCCACCATTGTTGCCCTTCTTCTCTCTTCCTACTACCTATCACCCACACACACAGCCTTTCCCTCTTCCCCGTCCTTTTCCCTATCTCCTCCTTTCTCCTTTCCTCCACCATTGTTGCCCTCCTTTCACCCACACACACCCCTCTCCCCCTCCCCCCTTTGCCCTATCCCCTCCATTCTCCTTTCCTCTCTCTAAGTTACTTCTCCACCATTCTTACTTCTCCACTATTTAGCCATGCAGAATCTATCTCGGGATATATATAGGTGAGTAAAAAGTTGTGAATTTTAATAATGGGAATATGTGTGTTTGCAATATGAAGGGAGGAGAGGCAAAAGGAACATCGCTGGAATGGATGGAGTCACCAATGAGGAAGACTACGACCAATATGGCCACCCGATGAGGCAAGATGACGATGACGATGAAGCATATGTGAAAAGAAGAATCATGATTACATTACCTAAGAAAGATCATACTCCATGATGCCGGAAAAGAAGAATCAACACAACAAATTAGAAAGGGAAGATGTTCAATGTGAAACTTCTTCGACGCAGCTGAGAAAAAATCATTTATACATATGTACGTATTTTGTGTACGAAACAACACATGGTTCCGATAATATACGCGCAGTGTGTGGGAGGGAGACGTTCTCGCCGTCGACCGCGTGCGAGGCCGTTTGGACAAAAACAAAAAACAAAAACAAAAGGGAGAAAGCAATACAAAATTAAAATAAAAGTAAACAGAAAACGAAAGGAAAATAGTAAAAAGAAAACAAAAATAATAAAATGAAACTAATAAAGTAAAACAATAAAAAGAAAGTAATAAAAAAATAAAGAAAAGAAAGTTAGTAGTAGGTAAACGGAAAAGGAAAGCAAAATAATAAGAAGAAAATACAAATAATAAAAATAAAATAATAAAGAAAAATAATAAAAAGAAAGTAATAAACAAAATAAAGAAAATAAAGTTAGCAGCAGCGCTAGTTCTAATCCAGCGTTACTCCTATATGTCTTATAGCAGTTAGTAGTAGCGCTGGATTAGTACCAGCGCTACTGCTAAGTTAGCAGTAGCGATGACCTAACTCCAGCGCTACTGCTACGTTTACTAAACCGGCTAAAAAATTAATCTCCCTCCACTCCCTCCTGCCTCCAACTCCCTCCTATAGTCACCGCCGCCACCGCCGCCGCCGAACGCCGCCGTCTCCTCATGGAGTCGCCGCCACCGTCGGACGTAGCCGCCCCCTCATGCAGTCGCCACCGCGGAACACCGACGCCCCTCTCTCCCAGTGTAGGTAACCCTTCCCCTCTTCCTACACTAATGATATAGAAGATGAGGAGAAGAAGAAGAGGAGGAGAGGAAGAAGAGGAGGAGAGGAAGAAGAGGAGGAGAGGAAGAAGAGGAAGAAGAGGAAGAGGAAGGAGAGGGAATAATGTTTATTTTTAATTTTGTTTAGATTAATTCTTTTTTTTTGTTATAATTTATAGGGTTAGTAATATTTAGAATTAGGTTTTAGGTTAATTATGTTATAGAATTATTAGAGGAAGAGGAGAAGAGGAAGAAGAGGAGGAAAAGAAGAAGAAGAAGAAGAAGAAGAAGAAGAAGAAGAAGAAGAAGAAGAAGGATAATAAGAAGAGGAGGAGTGGGGAAGAAGAGGAAAAATAGAAGAAGAGGTAAAGCAGAAGAAAAAGAGGAGAAGTAGAAAAGGAGAAGAAAAGAAGAGGAGGAGGAGAAGAAAATAAGAGGAGGAGGAGAAGAAAAGAAGAGGAGGAGGAGAGGAAGAAGAGGTGGAGGAGAAGAAGAGGACGTGAGGAAGAGGAGGAGAAGAAGAGGAGGAGGGGAGGGGATTTCTATATTTTTTATTTTTTGTCATTTAATTGCTATTGTTATTAGGTAATCCAATGTGTTGTATTTGTGCTAAGTTTGTGGCAAGTTTTGTCGGAATGTCCGAGTGGCCTATGTTTTGCTAGAATGTTGATTCATTTCCGGTCTGGCAAATTTCAGGTTCTCCATATGTGCACTTTTTAGCAAAGGTCATGCCGAAAATTTCCGTGAATTTTGGCATGACTAGTGCTAGAAACTAGAACATACGGAGTGCTCGGGAATTGCCGGAAAGGGGAATAAATCAACATTCCGACCAAATATAGGTCCCTTTTTTTTATTCATGTTATTCGGCCCAGAATTAAACTATTATACTTAAATACTCGTAGGAATTAATATGTCTAGCCACGACGAAGCCAGGGGTTCTGGTCACGCCGGAGATGACTATTTTCAGGAAGCAGATGATTTTTCAAATTACCTGGACCAATGCACGTTCGGGACGCAGGGTGGCAGTGTGACTAACCCCGACACCGATGCTCGCACCGGCACCGACAGTGGCACCGGAACCGACACCGCCCCAAGACCGACAACGATGCTGACTTAGTTGGTGAAGGACCGAAGCCGAAGAGGGCATGAAAACCAAGCCGAAGAGGACTGAAATTCAGAAATTTGCCATCTGCCACGGCGGACCGCAAAGGGGGGAACCACGGACGGCAAAGGCTTTGCCGTCGGTCAGCAGACGGCAAACTAGACGGTAAAAAAATCCGGTGAAGAGGTTCTTTGCCGTCTGCTTTTGTAAAGCGGACGGCAAAGAATCTTTGCCATGAGGGGGCAGACGGCAAATTAACTGGGACGGCATATACTGCAACGGCCCCGTTAAGTGTTAACGGCAGGCGTCCTCTCTTTGCCGTATGCTGTCCCCCCCTTTGCCATGTGGGGGCATAGGGCAAAGAGGGGAGAGAGAGGGGGCTGATTTACCCCTTTGCCATCTGCCCACCCCCCTTTGCCATGTGGGGGCAGACGACAAATAGGGGAGAGAGAGGGGGCTGATTCACCCCTTTGCCGTCTGCCCACCCCCCCCCCCTTTGCAATGTGGGGGCAGACGACAAAGAGGGGATGGAGAGGGGGCAGATTCCCCCCTTTGCCGTCGGCCTAAACCCCTTTGCCATGTGGGGAAAGACGACAAAGAGGGGAATCTGCCCCATTTTAATTTATTTTTTATTATATCCAGCATTTTTAACAATAATCGGGATATATATATATTTGACATAAATAAATTTCTTTCCATACTCATAACCATATTAAAATAACTCTCATCCGTAGTGCATACATATTATGCAAGTTGCATCCGTACCAAACCATATATTACACCAGTTTCATCCAAATGCATACAAAGTTTCATATATATCCATATACTACAATAGTTTCAATACAAGCCATGGTACAAGAAATCATCTTCAAGCATTCCATCAATATAATCCAAGCTTCCCGTGAAGTGAAGGTAATCTGCAAAATGACAAATAAGAAAGTTAGAAGAATAATACTAGATGAAGAAGTGTATATATAGGTTATTTCCGAGAGAAATTAGCTAAGTATAGACAATTTAGGAGCTAAATAAGCTAATTATGTCATTTAGGTGGAACCCAAGATAATTATAGGTCGTTTCGGAGCTAACTTGGGTAAAATAGGTCATTCCGGAGCAAACTATGCTTATTAAGCCATTTTGGTCATCTAAGTTAGGGGGAATAGGTCATCTTGCAGCTACGTCAGCCTTATTATGTCATTTAGGAGAGAACTTAGCTAACTGTAGGTCATTTTTTATTAAATAGGTAATTTTGGAGCTAACTAAGCTAATTATGTCATTTCGTAGGATAATTAGCCAATTTAGCCTTTCTTGGATGAGTCTAAGCTACATAGAAGAAGAGAAAGAGTAGAAGAAGTAAAAGAAGGAGGAGGAGGAGGAGGAGGAGGAGAAGGAGAAGGAAGAGGAGAAAAAGAAGAAAAGAAGAAGGAGAAGGAGAAGGAGGAAGAAGGAGGAGAAGGAGGAGCTCCTTCTCCTTCTTCTCCTCCTTCTTCTCCTTCTTCTGATCCTCCTCCTTCTCCTTCTTCTTCTTCTCTTCTTCTTCTCTTCTTCTTCTTCTTCCGTCCTTTCATTTTTCCTCTTTCTTCTCCTCTTGTCCCCTTCTTTGGGCTAAATTGGCTAAGAATGCCTTTTTGGAGCTAATTATGTCATTTCGAGGATAATTAGCTAAGTATAGGTCATGTTTTATTAAATAGACCATTCAGGAGCTAACTAAGCTAATTATGTCATCTAGGTGGAACCGTAGCTAACTATACGTCGTTTCGGAGCAAACTTGGGTAAAATAGATCATTCCGGAGCAAACTATGGTTATTAAGCCAGTTTGGATTTAGCTAGGCTAATTATAGGCCATTTAATACCTAAGTTAGGGGGAATAGGTCATCTTGCAGCAACGTAAGCCTTATTATGTCATTTAGGAGAGAACTTAGCTAACTGTAGGTCATTTTTTATTAAATAGGTCATTTTGGAGCTAACTAAGCTAATTATGTCATTTTGTAGGATAATTAGCCAATTTAGCCTTTCTTGGATGAGTCTAAGCTACATAGAAGAAGAGAAAGAGAAGAAGAATTAAAATAAGAAGGAGGAGGAGGAGGAGGAGGAGGAGGCGAACGAGAAGGAAGAGGAGAAGAAGAAGAAAAGAAGAAGGAGAAGGAGAAGGAGGAAGAAGGAGGAGAAGGAGGAGCTCCTTCTCCTTCTTCTCCTCCTTCTTCTCCTTCTTCTTATCGTCCTCCTTCTCCTTCTTCTTCTTCTCTTCTTCTTCTTCTTTCTTCCTTTCATTTTTCCTCTTTCTTCTCCTCTTGTCCCCTTCTTCGGGCTAAATTGGCTAAGAATGCCTTTTTGGAGCTAATTATGTCATTTCGAGGATAATTAGCTAAGTATAGGTCATGTTTTATTAAATAGACCATTGAGGAGCTAACTAAGCTAATTATGTCATCTAGGTGGAACCCTAGCTAACTATACGTCGTTTCGGAGCTAACTTGGGTAAAATAGGTCATTCCGGAGCAAACTATGCTTATTAAGCCATTTTGGATCTAGCTAGGCTAATTATAGGCCATTTAATACCTAAGTTAGGGGGGAAAGGTCATCTTGCAGATACGTAAGCCTTATTATGTCATTGAGGAGAGAGCTGAGCTAACTGTAGGTCATTTTTTATTAAATAGGTCATTTTGGAGCTAACTCAGCTAATTATGTCATTTCGTAGGATAATTAGCCAATTTAGCCTTTCTTGGATGAGTCTAAGCTACGTAGAGGAAGAGAAAGAGAAGAAGAAGTAAAAGAAGGAGGAGGAGGAGGAGGAGGAGGAGAAAGAGAAGGAAGAGGAGAAGAACAAGAAAAGAAGAAGGAGAAGGAGAAGGAGGAAGAAGGAGGAGAAGGAGGAGCTCCTTCTCCTTCTTCTCCTCCTTCTTCTCCTTCTTCTGATCCTCCTCCTACTCCTTCTTCTTCTTCTCTTCTTCTTCTCTTCTTCTTCTTCTTTCGTCCTTTCATTTTTCCTCTTTCTTCTCCTCTTGTCCCCTTCTTCGGGCTAAATTGGCTAAGAATGCCTTTTTGGAGCTAATTATGTCATTTCGAGATTAATTAGCTAAGTATAGGTCATGTTTTATTAAATAGACCATTCAGGAGCTAACTAAGCTAATTATGTCATCTAGGTGGAACCGTAGCTAACTATACGTCGTTTCGGAGCAAACTTGGGTAAAATAGGTCATTCCGGAGCAAACTATGGTTATTAAGCCAGTTTGGATTTAGCTAGGCTAATTATAGGCCATTTAATACCTAAGTTAGGGGGAATAGGTCATCATGCAGCAACGTAAGCCTTATTATGTCATTTAGGAGAGAACTTAGCTAACTGTAGGTCATTTTTTATTAAATAGGTCATTTTGGAGCTAACTAAGCTAATTATGTCATTTTGTAGGATAATTAGCCAATTTAGCCTTTCTTGGATGAGTCTAAGCTACATAGAAGAAGAGAAAGAGAAGAAGAATTAAAAGAAGAAGGAGGAGGAGGAGGAGGAGGAGGAGGCGAAGGAGAAGGAAGAGGAGAAGAAGAAGAAAAGAAGAAGGAGAAGGAGAAGGAGGAAGAAGGAGGAGAAGGAGGAGCTCCTTCTCCTTCTTCTCCTCCTTCTTCTCCTTCTTCTTATCCTCCTCCTTCTCCTTCTTCTTCTTCTCTTCTTCTTCTTCTTTCTTCCTTTCATTTTTCCTCTTTCTTCTCCTCTTGTCCCCTTCTTCGGGCTAAATTGGCTAAGAATGCCTTTTTGAAGCTAATTATGTCATTTCGAGGATAATTAGCTAAGTATAGGTCATGTTTTATTAAATAGACCATTGAGGAGCTAACTAAGCTAATTATGTCATCTAGGTGGAACCCTAGCTAACTATACGTCGTTTCGGAGCTAACTTGGGTAAAATAGGTCATTCCGGAGCAAACTATGCTTATTAAGCCATTTTGGATCTAGCTAGGCTAATTATAGGCCATTTAATACCTAAGTTAGGGGGAATAGGTCATCTTGCAGATACGTAAGCCTTATTATGTCATTGAGGAGAGAGCTGAGCTAACTGTAGGTCATTTTTTATTAAATAGGTCATTTTGGAGCTAACTCAGCTAATTATGTCATTTCGTAGGATAATTAGCCAATTTAGCCTTTCTTGGATGAGTCTAAGCTACGTAGAAGAAGAGAAAGAGAAGAAGAAGTCAAAGAAGGAGGAGGAGGAGGAGGAGGAGAAAGAGAAGGAAGAGGAGAAGAAGAAGAAAAGAAGAAGGAGAAGGAGAAGGAGGAAGAAGGAGGAAGAAGAAGGAGAAGGAGGAGCTCCTTCTCCTTCTTCTACTCCTTCTTCTCCTTCTTCTTCTCCTCCTCCCTCTCCTTCTTCTTCTTCTCCTCTTCTTCTTCATCCTTCCTTTCATTTTTCCTCTTTCTTCTCCTCTTGTCCCCTTCTTCGGTCTAAATTGGCTAAGAATGCCTTTTTGGAGCTAATTATGTCATTTCGAGGATAATTAGCTAAGTATAGGTCATGTTTTATTAAATAGACCATTTAGGAGCTAACTAAGCTAATTATGTCATCTAGGTGGAACCCTAGCTAACTATAGGTCGTTTCGAAGCTAACTTGGGTAAAATAGGTCATTCCGGAGCAAACTATGCTTATTAAGCCATTTTGGATCTAGCTAGGCCAATTGTAGGCGATTTAATACCTAAGTTTGGGGGAATAGGTCATGTTGCAGCTACGTAAGCCTTATTATGTCATTTAGGAGAGAACTTAGCTAACTATAGGTCATTTTTTATTAAATAGGTCATTTTGGAGCTAACTAAGCTAATTATGTCTTTTCGTAGGATAATTAGCCAATTTAGCATTTCTTGCATGAGTCTAAGCTACGTAGAAGAAGAGAAAGAGAAGAATAAGTAAAAGCAGGAGGAGGAGGAAGAGAAGGAAGAGGAAGAGGAGAAGAAGAAGAAAAGAAGAAAAGAAGAAGGAGAAGGAGAAGGAGGAAGAAGGAGGAGAAGAAGGAGCTCCTTCTCCTTCTTCTCCTCCTTCTTCTCCTTCTTCTTATCCTCCTCCTTCTCCTTCTTCTTCTTCTTCTTCTTCTCTTCTTCTTCTTCTTCCTTCCTTTCATTTTTCCTCTTTCTTTTCCTGTTGTCCCCTTCTTCGGGCTAAATTGGCTAAGAATGCCTTTTTGGAGCTAATTATGTCATTTCGAGGATAATTATCTAAGTATAGGTCATGTTTTATTAAATATACCATTTAGGAGCTAACTAAGCTAATTATGTCATCTAGGTGGAACCCTAGCTAACTATACGTCGTTTCGGAGCTAACTTGGGTAAAATAGGTCATTCCAGAGCAAACTATGCTTATTAAGCCATTTTGGATCTAGCTAGGCTAATTATAGGCCATTTAATACCTAAGTTAGGAGGAATAGGTCATCTTGCAGATACGTAAGCCTTATTATGTCATTGAGGAGAGAGCTGAGCTAACTGTAGGTCATTTTTTATTAAATAGGTCATTTTGGAGCTAACTCAGCTAATTATGTCATTTCGTAGGATAATTAGCCAACTTAGCCTTTCTTGGATGAGTCTAAGCTACGTAGAAGAAGAGAAAGAGAAGAAGAAGTAAAAGAAGGAGGAGGAGGAGGAGGAGGAGGAGAAAGAGAAGGAAGAGGAGAAGAAGAAGAAAAGAAGAAGGAGAAGGAGAAGGAGGAAGAAGGAGGAAGAAGAAGGAGAAGGAGGAGCTCCTTATCCTTCTTCTACTCCTTCTTCTCCTTCTTCTTCTCCTCCTCCCTCTCCTTCTTCTTCTTCTCCTCTTCTTCTTCTTCCTTCCTTTCATTTTTCCTCTTTCTTCTCCTCTTGTCCCCTTCTTCGGTCTAAATTGGCTAAGAATGCCTTTTTGGAGCTAATTATGTCATTTCCAGGATAATTAGCTAAGTATAGGTCATGTTTTATCAAATAGACCATTTAGGAGCTAACTAAGCTAATTATGTTATCTAGGTGGAACCCTAGATAACTATAGGTCGTTTCGAAGCTAACTTGGGTAAAATAGGTCATTCCGGAGCAAACTATGCTTATTAAGCCATTTTGGATCTAGCTAGGCCAATTGTAGGCGATTTAATACCTAAGTTAGGGGGAATAGGTCATGTTGCAGCTACGTAAGCCTTATTATGTCATTTAGGAGAGAACTTAGCTAACTATAGGTCATTTTTTATTAAATAGGTCATTTTGGAGCTAACTAAGCTAATTATGTCTTTTCGTAGGATAATTAGCCAATTTAGCATTTCTTGGATGAGTCTAAGCTACGTAGAAGAAGAGAAAGAGTAGAATAAGTAAAAGAAGGAGGAGGAGGAGGAGAAGGAAGAGGAAGAGGAGAAGAAGAAGAAAAGAAGAAAAGAAGAAGGAGAAGGAGAAGGAGGAAGAAGGAGGAGAAGAAGGAGCTCCTTCTCCTTCTTCTCCTCCTTCTTCTCCTTCTTCTTATCCTCCTCCTTCTCCTTCTTCTTCTTCTTCTTCTCTTCTTCTTCTTCTTCCTTCCTTTCATTTTTCCTCTTTCTTCTCCTGTTGTCCCCTTCTTCGGGCTAAATTGGCTAAGAATGCCTTTTTGGAGCTGATTATGTCATTTCGAGGATAATTATCTAAGTATAGGTCATGTTTTATTAAATATACCATTTAGGAGCTAACTAAGCTAATTATGTCATCTAGGTGGAACCCTAGCTAACTATACGTCGTTTCGGAGCTAACTTGGGTAAAATAGGTCATTCCGGAGCAAACTATGCTTATTAAGCCATTTTGGATCTAGCTAGGCCAATTGTAGGCGATTTAATACCTAAGTTAGGGGGAATAGGTCATGCTGCAGCTACGTAAGCCTTATTATGTCATTTAGGAGAGAACTTAGCTAACTATAGGTCATTTTTTATTAAATAGGTCATTTTGGAGCTAACTAAGCTAATTATGTCTTTTCGTAGGATAATTAGCCAATTTAGCATTTCTTGGATGAGTCTAAGCTACGTAGAAGAAGAGAAAGAGAAGAATAAGTAAAAGCAGGAGGAGGAGGAAGAGAAGGAAGAGGAAAAGGAGAAGAAGAAGAAAAGAAGAAAAGAAGAAGGAGAAGGAGAAGGAGGAAGAAGGAGGAGAAGAAGGAGCTCCTTCTCCTTCTTCTCCTCCTTCTCCTCCTTCTTCTTATCCTCCTCCTTCTCCTTCTTCTTCTTCTTCTTCTCTTCTTCTTCTTCTTCCTTCCTTTCATTTTTCCTCTTTCTTCTCCTGTTGTCCCCTTCTTCGGGCTAAATTGGCTAAGAATGCCTTTTTGGAGCTAATTATGTCATTTCGAGGATAATTATCTAAGTATAGGTCATGTTTTATTAAATATACCATTTAGGAACTAACTAAGCTAATTATGTCATCTAGGTGGAACCCTAGCTAACTATACGTCGTTTCGGAGCTAACTTGGGTAAAATAGGTCATTCCAGAGAAAACTATGCTTATTAAACCATTTTGGATCTAGCTAGGCTAATTATAGGCCATTTAATACCTAAGTTAGCGGGAATAGGTCATCTTGCAGATACCTAAGCCTTATTATGTCATTGAGGAGAGAGCTGAGCTAACTGTAGGTCATTTTTTATTAAATAGATCATTTTGGAGCTAACTCAGCTAATTATGTCATTTCGTAGGATAATTAGCCAACTTAGCCTTTCTTGGATGAGTCTAAGCTACGTAGAAGAAGAGAAAGAGAATAAGAAGTAAAAGAAGGAGGAGGAGGAGGAGGAGGAGGAGAAAGAGAAGGAAGAGGAGAAGAAGAAGAAAAGAAGAAGGAGAAGGAGAAGGAGGAAGAAGGAGGAAGAAGAAGGAGAAGGAGGAGCTCCTTATCCTTCTTCTACTCCTTCTTCTCCTTCTTCTTCTCCTCCTCCCTCTCCTTCTTCTTGTTCTCCTCTTCTTCTTCTTCCTTCCTTTCATTTTTCCTCTTTCTTCTCCTCTTGTCCCCTTCTTCGGTCTAAATTGGCTAAGAATGCCTTTTTGGAGCTAATTATGTCATTTCCAGGATAATTAGCTAAGTATAGGTCATGTTTTATCAAATAGACCATTTAGGAGCTAACTAAGCTAATTATGTTATCTAGGTGGAACCCTAGCTAACTATAGGTCGTTTCGAAGCTAACTTGGGTAAAATAGGTCATTCCGGAGCAAACTATGCTTATAAAGCCATTTTGGATCTAGCTAGGCCAATTGTAGGCGATTTAATACCTAAGTTAGGGGGAATAGGTCATGTTGCAGCTACGTAAGCCTTATTATGTCATTTAGGAGAGAACTTAGCTAACTATAGGTCATTTTTTATTAAATAGGTCATTTTGGAGCTAACTAAGCTAATTATGTCTTTTCGTAGGATAATTAGCCAATTTAGCATTTCTTGGATGAGTCTAAGCTACGTAGAAGAAGAGAAAGAGTAGAATAAGTAAAAGAAGGAGGAGGAGGAGGAGAAGGAAGAGGAAGAGGAGAAGAAGAAGAAAAGAAGAAAAGAAGAAGGAGAAGGAGAAGGAGGAAGAAGGAGGAGAAGAAGGAGCTCCTTCTCCTTCTTCTCCTCCTTCTTCTCCTTCTTCTTATCCTCCTCCTTCTCCTTCTTCTTCTTCTTCTTCTCTTCTTCTTCTTCTTCCTTCCTTTCATTTTTCCTCTTTCTTCTCCTGTTGTCCCCTTCTTCGGGCTAAATTGGCTAAGAATGCCTTTTTGGAGCTGATTATGTCATTTCGAGGATAATTATCTAAGTATAGGTCATGTTTTATTAAATATACCATTTAGGAGCTAACTAAGCTAATTATGTCATCTAGGTGGAACCCTAGCTAACTATACGTCGTTTCGGAGCTAACTTGGGTAAAATAGGTCATTCCGGAGCAAACTATGCTTATTAAGCCATTTTGGATCTAGCTAGGCCAATTGTAGGCGATTTAATACCTAAGTTAGGGGGAATAGGTTATGTTGCAGCTACGTAAGCCTTATTATGTCATTTAGGAGAGAACTTAGCTAACTATAGGTCATTTTTTATTAAATAGGTCATTTTGGAGCTAACTAAGCTAATTATGTCTTTTCGTAGGATAATTAGCCAATTTAGCATTTCTTGGATGAGTCTAAACTACGTAGAAGAAGAGAAAGAGAAGAATAAGTAAAAGCAGGAGGAGGAGGAGGACGAGGAGGAGGAGAAGGAAGAGGAAGAGGAGAAGAAGAAGAAAAGAAGAAAAGAAGAAGGAGAAGGAGAAGGGGGAAGAAGGAGGAAGAAGAAGGTGAAGGAGGAGCTCCTTCTCCTTCTTCTCCTCCTTCTCCTTCTTCTTATCCTCCTCCTTCTCCTTCTTCTTCTTCTCTTATTCTTCTTCTTCCTTCCTTTCATTTTTCCTCTTTCTTCTCCTGTTGGCCCCTTCTTCGGGCTAAATTGGCTAAGAATGCCTTTTTGGAGCTAATTATGTCATTTCGAGGATAATTATCTAAGTATAGGACATGTTTTATTAAATATACCATTTAGGAGCTAACTAAGCTAATTATGTCATCTAGGTGGAACCCTAGTTAACTATACGTCGTTTCGGAGCTAACTTGGGTAAAATAGGTCATTCCGGAGCAAACTATGCTTATTAAGCCATTTTGGATCTAGCTAGGCTAATTATAGGCCATTTAATACCTAAGTTAGGGGGAATAGGTCATCTTGCAGCTACGTAAGCCTTATTATGTCATTTAGGAGATAACTTAGCTAACTGTAGGTCATTTTTTTAAATAGGTCATTTTGGAGCTAACTAAGCTAATTATTTCATTTCGTAGGATAGTTAGCCAATTTATCCTTTCTCGGATGACTCTAAGCTACGTAGAAGAAGAGAAAGAGAAGAAGAAGTAAAATAAGGAGGAGGAGGAGGAGGAGGAGGAGGAGAAGGAGAAGGAAGAGGAGAAGAAGAAGAAAAGAAGAAGGAGAAGGAGAAGGAGGAAGAAGGGGGAAGAGGAAGGAGAAGGAGGAGCTCCTTCTCCTTCTTCTCCTCCTTCTCCTTCTTCTTATCCTCCTCCCTCTCCTTCTTCTTCTTCCCCTCTTCTTCTTCCTTCCTTTCATTTTTCCTCTTTCTTCTCCTCTTGTCCCCTTCGTCGGGCTAAATTGGCTTAGAATGCCTTTTTGGAGCTAATTATGTGATTTCGAGAATAATTAGCTAAGTATAGGTCATGTTTTATTAAATAGACCATTTAGGAGCTAAGTAAGCTAATTATGTCATCTAGGTGGAACCCTAGCTAACTATACGTTGTTTCGGAGATAACTTGGGTAAAATAGGTCATTCCGGAGCAAACTATGCTTATTAAGCCATTTCGGATCTTGCTAGGCTAATTATAGGCCATTTAATACCTCAGTTAGGGGGAATAGGTCATCTTGGAGCTAATAAGCTAATTTAGCCAATTTAGCCTTTCTTGGAGCTAATAAGCTAATTATGTCATTTAGATGGAACTCTAGCTATTTTTTATTAAAACACTAGAAATAACATACCATTATCATCATCACAGCGGTGAAGCACTGTGGCCCTGGCTTGTTTCACCTGGAGAAGGCTGCCCTGGAGAAGGATCGACTATAGAAGGGTCGTGCGATGCGTTTTGGGAGATATTCTGCACCAAACATCGTTTGTAATGTGTAGTTAGCATGAGGACACTCGTAAGATCACTACACTGAAATGAAACTCACCGTCCCCGCCACGTTAATGACTGGCATTGGCGGAGGGACTTGGCCATTCTTCTCGCACATAGACTGTACATTTGGTTTCGATAAGTCAAACTTTTTATTTATTAATGAAACAGACATTCAAATGCAATATTTGAAATAACATGAAGAAGAAACTTACCACGATGACCTCGTATATGGCCCTGTTAGATGCATCATTCCGTCCCTCTCCGCCTCCACCAATGCAGCCGTCCTCTCCTCGAGCTCCCTAATTTCCTTATCCTTCTCCGCCATAGCCGCCTACATTGCCTCTCTCTCTTTATGAATAGCAGCCTGCAACACACTCATTGTTAGGAATGTAATCATATTGGTTCCAACGCACAACATAATGCAGAAAGATAGTTGAGTCCATTAAACTAACCTCGATGGCGAGCTCGACTGGCCGTGGACGACGTGTTATCTCCGGACAAGAGCTCGTTTGGCATGCCTTTATCTGCCGGAGAGTGCTAGGATAACGTATAAGGCCGTCTCCAATGGCGATCGAGCCATGGGGACTCCCGTTGCTAGCTATCATCACCAGCTCTGGATCAATAGGCCCCGCGCTCGGGTTAAAGTCCTCCCCTTTCCTCGCCTTCCCGTGATCTCTGTACTTCACGAGCTTGTGGTGGGAGGAGATGTTCGTGAAGTTTTCTAGATGCTCGAGGTCAGACTCAGAGAATGCCTTGACCTTCTTGTACGAGGCAGTATGGGCCATCGCATACAGGTCATACATCTGTGGCGCCTCCGTCTTATTGTGATGCTCCTAAAAGAGAGAGAGAGAGAGGAAAATTGTATTAATAAAGGACTCAAGATAGCATTAAGAATGAATTGCATGAGGCATGAAGCAAACCACATACCCAGTTCTTGCCAAATTGGATTAAGTTGACGCTCCCTTGATGGTGTGGCACGCCAACCATTTTGCCATGCCTCTCCTTGGCGTTGTTGTGGCTGGCCTCCCACTTTTCGGAGCACCACTGATCCACCAAGGCCTCCCAACAATCCATCTTATCCACACACCATCTCGGGGGGCACCTAAGTTAATAAAGAGAAATTTGAGAGCGTAAGAACCAAATCAAGGAAACTAACTACAAAGACTTAATAATATGTAATTACCTTCATGTAATGCCCCTTCTCCATATTAGCATCACAGCACTTCGCCTTGTCAAGCCTAATACGCCGCGTAGCATAGTAGTCTCGAACAGCCTGCACCCGAGCCTCGTGCCGAAAGTTTTGAAGTAGGCGGTGACATTCGGTTTCGATAACCTTTGCCGCGTCCTCCTCGTATCCCTCCTCACACCTGTAGTAGGTCTGCAAACGAGACAACACTGATTAGTATAATAAATAGCTATGGTTGATTTATAATTGTGTGAAGGAGAAATTACCCAGAATTTTCGGATCACCATGTCCGCCCTCGTGTCGCACAAAACACCATCGATCTCCACCTTCGGCGGGGCCGGGGCACCTAAGTAGTGCTCCCAGGTCATTCCTACCACTTGCTCCCGACCGGGCAACGTAACAAACCCTAGGAAGTTTTTATGGCAAAGAACACCAAGGACGTTGTTGGCATTGCGGACACCCTTGGCAACAATTCAACCCCTACAATATGACAAATTAAAGCCAAAACATTATATATTTGAGAAAACGCGAAGACAAAAGGTTAAATAAGAGTAAATTAACTTACTTGTCCCCATTTGGCCTAATCGACCACCTCTGCTCGGGGGTCGCTGGCACGAGCGGGAGCCCCGAACTACCACGCTGGTAGACGGTAGACCCCTCACCCACCTCCTCGTCGCTACCAGCATCCCACATGGTCTCTTGGGACGTAGCCTCATCCCTGCTTTGCTCCGGAGTCGCCTGGAAGGAAGCCTCTAGGACATGAGTCTCGTGGGTCGAAGGCTCGTCGACCTGAGGTTCGTCGACCCAAGGCTAGTGAACCGGAGACCGTGTAGGCTCCACCTCAGACGAATCCACCCTAGAAGTCCTGTGCTTAGGTCAATCAGCTTGGGGTGGTGGCGGAGACCGGGTAGCCGCCACCTCAGAAGGCGTAGCAGCCACCGCCCTACCTCTCCCACGGCCACGTGTACCTTTAGTACAACATAAATACCAACATGAGTAATAAAATGTATATAAATACCAATATGCATACAACATGAGTACAACATAAATACCAACATGAATACAACGTGTACCTTTAGTGCCTCTCGGCTTCGCGGGGGGTCGACCTCCTCTCACGGGGGGCGCTCCTTGCATAGTAGAGAGCAACACTCTCCGAAGAGGCGAGGCAGGAATGGAAGTACCCATCCCATCACCCGCCGACGAAGAAGGAGCCGCGCAGTGCTTTCGACCCTTTCCCACCATCTTTCAACAGCTGTCATGACAAAGCGTAAATGAAATTAGTACAACATAAATACCAACAGGACTAATAAAATGTATATAATTTAAGTGTTTCATCGTCATAAATACCAACATGACTAATAAAAATTGAATACCTAACATGAACTCAAAATTTATATATAGTATAATAGTTGAATACCTGACATGAACTAATAACAATCGTGCTCGTCTATATATGCTTCGGGGTCAATAAATGCATCATGATCATCACTATCATCAATAAATGCATCATCATCATCACTATCACGAAGAACATGTGGAAGGCCACCATTATGTAATCGGTCAAGAAGTGACACGTCATCCGCAGGAGTAACCTCTTCTTCTTCCAGCTCTTCCTGTTCGGGCTCAGGGGTTAAGACGGATTCACTATCGCTGTCTACTTCAATGTTTTGGGGTGAAGTAGAGCGGTTCTTGAAACGTTTCTTGGACATACGTGTTTCTTGGAAGAATTCTCCTTCATATGTGTCTGGGTTAATGTGAGGTTCGTAATCCTCTTCATTGAGGGTAGGTGGTCTAAAATGTGGTGGCACTTCATAAACGACATCCCAACCTTTGAGATTTGGATCAGTTTGGCAGGCCCACGGTAGATAGAAAACTTGTGTCGTCTGTTGAGCCGTAATATAGACATCGGGAACATCTAAGTGAGTGTTTTGGTTGATTTCGACTAGTCCTATATGTTCATGAGTCCTTCTAGTCTCCCTCGGCTCAAACCAATAACATTTGAAGACAACGACGGTCGGTGGGTTTTCACCATAGAATAGAAGTTCATAAATTGCTTTAACTCTTCCATAATACTCGGTGTCTCCTTCGCCGATAGCAGAGACAGAACAATTTTTAGATTTTAGGTCGGGCATAGATAGCTCTTTGCCAAAGGTACGAAAGTGATACCCGTTGATGTTGTATTTGTCAAATCAACGGACCTTATAGTCAAAACCATTAGCGACTTGTCTCAACTCGGCGTCCATAGACTCTGCATCAACCTACAAGTTTAATACGAAAGAATAGATGCATTAGCCGCAAATTAGACCAAGAAATCAAATGGGCCCTTAATGGTAATTAATTACCCTTTGTTTGAACCAAGAGATGCAACCGAGACAGTCGCCTCCATGCTTTGCGAGAAGCTCATACTCTTCGACGGAATCCTTTTCGATGACCGCTCCATCCGAGAATTCGGCGACGTATCAACTATATCAAATATCTGGAAATAAGAGTAGTTCAAAGCAATTAGAAGTTGCGGAACAATAAATTACCGAGAACTTACTCGATGTACGACCGCACTTCTGTTAGGTTGGTGAAGATATACAATGAAATGGTCCGCTATCCTTCGACATCCAACGATTTCCCTTTCGAAGCACCGGATGGTGCGAGCTTACCTTTGAATAGGGTGAGGTTGGATCAAACTTTTTTTCGATCGCCATCATTGTACCCAGGCTTCGGGCTATGCAAATGATGACTTTTGGCTTCGTAGTATGTTGTCACGAAGTTTGCCGCCTCCTCAGTAATGAATGCCTCAGCCATCGATGCTTCAATTCTACGTTTATTTTTACACTTAGCTCGAAGCGTCTTCTGCATCCTCTCAGTTGAGTAGCACCATCGATTTTGAATGGGCCCCCCCATTCTTGCCTTGGTCGCGAGATGCAGAATCAAATGCTGCATTGGATTAAAGAAGCCCGGTGGAAAGATCTTTTCTAATTTGCAGATCAACTCCGGCGCCAACTCTTCCATTTCATCTAGCACGCCAGGCGATAGTTCTTTCGCACAAAGAGAACGGAACAAATAGCTCAGCTCTACCAGTACTAGACATTCATCCTCAGGGATAAAGCCACGCAACATCACCGGCATTACCCTCTCAATCCATATGTGCCAATCATGACTCTTGAGCCCAAATATTTTCAATTTCTCAAGACTCGCTCCCCTCTTTAGATTCGCAGCATACCCATCGGGGAACATCAACCGCATTTTCACCCACAATAGCATATCCCACATAGCTGGCCTTTCAAGATTGAACCATGCCTTTGGCATCGCTATGCTTTGCTTTCCTTTCCATTGTCGCAAGGTTTGCAACGGTCTATCACATAGAGCCTCCAGGTCGATTCTAGCCTTAGGATTGTCTGTTGACTTCCCCTTTATGTCGAACAGTGTACCAGAAATGGCCTCCGCAATATTCTTTTCAGTGTGCATCACGTCAATGTTGTGTGGGCAAAGGAGGTCTTTGAAGTAAGGCAGATCCCATAAGCATGACTTGTGAGTCCAGGTATGTTCCGTATTATACCCTTTGAAGTATCCTGGACGCAAAGGATCAGGCTCGAGAGCGTTTAACTGATCAAGGGTCTGTTGGCCTGTCAACGCAGCTGGTGCACTGTATTTGACAACTCTACCTTTGATGAAATTCTTCTTGTCTTTTCTGAACTTATGGTCAGGATCCGGGAATTGTCTATGCATGTCGAAGCAAGAATACTTGCGACCAGCCTGCAGCCAAAGGAACTGAAGAGCTGCCTTGCATGTTGTGCACGGGAACCTTCCATGCACACACCAGCCAGCGAATAGCGCAAACGCCGGATAATCATGCGTCGAGTACATATACCACACATGCATTTTGAAATTTGTTCTGGTAGCTCCGTCTTAGGTCTTGATCCCATTATCCCAGGCTTCTTGCAACTCATCCTTAAGCGGCTGCATGTACACATTCATATTCTTCCCCGGAAAGTTGGGCCCTGGAATTATCAACGTCGGGAAAATGTTCTTTCTTTTCATAATCTCTCCGGGTGCAAATTTAGTGGAATGACAAATACAGGCCAACAACTGTATTGTGCTGCCGTCATACCATACACATTGAACCCATTCGTGCTGATGGCAACTCTAGGTTGCCTTAGATCTTCCACGCAAAACCATCTGAAGTGTGTACCAGCATCTTTTTCCCATTCGCATCTAGTTCGGTTCTTTTGCCCAATTTGTGCCATGTCATTTGTGTGGCCGTCTCCTCGACCATGAAAAGACATTAAAGTCTTGGTACGATTGGCAGATACCGAAGAACACTAATGGGGATTTTGGTCTGATTCTTCTCACCCACGCCGTTGTCTACCACAATATACCTGGAAGAATTGCAAATGGGGCGATAGTTCAAGGCCGCATACTCAAGCCTAAATAAGGCACATCCATTCTCACAGGCATGTATCTTCTCATAGGGCATCGTAAGTACACGGAGGATTTTCTCTGACTAGTACAGGTTTGCACGCAGTACATGGCCTTTGGTAGAAAGCGTCCAAATATCGTCATCATCGCGTCGTAGCATTCTCTGCCTAGGTTGAATTGAGCCTTCAGAGCCATTACTTGCGCGATGGCATCCAGCTGACAAAGCTCAGTCTGCTCGTGGAGAGGACGTTTTGAAGACTTCAACATTTCATAGAAGGCCTTTGCAAATTCCTCCATCTAATCGTCTGAATCCCGAGCATCATCAAAGTCTTGCACCATGTCTTCAATCCCGGTACCATGCTCGTCGGTGCGTCGACGAATCACCTCAGCTCTGGCACGTTGGTCAGACTCACCATGAAATGTCCACACCGTATAATTAGGCGTAAAACCCCACTTCTGCAGGTGTTTACCCATTTCAAACTCGGTCTGCTTTTTCCAGTTGTTGCAGTTGGGACAGGGGCACCATGTTTTTGCTGGCCATTTGCAAATGCGGCTCTCACAAACCCCCTCGTTTTTGTTAACCATTCATGGGTCATGTCTTTCTGACTAGGGTGACCAGTGTACATCCAAGCACGATCACTCATGTTGCTTAGCTACCTATGGGGGCACAAGAAATAAATATATAATTCATCATCTATATTCATACGCTAATCAAGTTTATCAGTTTATTACGTCCATGCAACCTACACGCTAATAGGTAAAGATAGGTCCTAATCCCACCCGAGTATGTGTAGACTGGGTTCGTTTTCCCATGCTCTGCTCCAGATGCGACGCAGAATTTCGGCAGCACCTCCCCGCTGTTCTCCTGATACACGTCTCGGCAATAAGCAGAGAGGATGTGTACCCGGAGAACAACAGGGGAGGCACTGACGAAATTCCACATCAGATCCGGAGCACAACATACGGGAAAACAAACCCAATCTACACATACTCGGGATGTCCATGGATAATGTTGGACAATTCGAAAGGATGGCGGTTATAAATATGCAAAGAAATGCATATTTATAGATGTCGCCCTTTCGAACGGGAGACGCATACTGGTCACGCATACTCATGATTGAAGAAACCTATAGCTAGCAAGTTTCATCGGCATGAAGACCGGGACAGAGCAAATTAAGGGGGTAGGAGGTGAAGTCATTTGTGCTCACCAACAAACGCAAGGGCAGAGCTCGTCCAACGCACGTGGAGGTCGTCGAACAACTGCACATTGAAATTCACACGATCAACACAAATACGATGTTTTTATAATTAACATAATCGGAAAATTTGTGACCTAACTCATAATTTACAAAACTATGACCTCGTGGGCCTCTGGAAGGCCGAAAAGCACCTTCTCGTTCAAAAGAAGGTAGAAGAGGTGTCGGGGGTCGGGGTTTAGTGGCCTCGGGAGTCAGTGCCGTCGAGGGTCGGTGGTCTCGGGTGTCGGTGGTCGGGAGTCAGGTTAAATGCGTCGATGCTCGGGGGTTAGTGGCGCCGGGGGTCGAGGGTCACTAGCGTTGGGGGTTGGGGTCTTTTCGATCAACAAGAGGCCAAAGAGGTGTCGGGGGCCCGGGGTTGGGGGTTAGGGCGTCAGGGGTAGGGGGTCAGGGGTCAGGGATCGAGGGTCAGTGGCGTCGGGGGTCGGGGGTCGGGGGTCAGTGGTGTCGGGCCTCGGATGTCGGGAGTCGGGGGTCGAGGGTCGGGAATCAGTGGTGTCGGGCATCGGGAGTTGGGGGTCGGGGGTCAGTGGTGTCGGGCGTCGGGGGTCGGGGGTCGGGAGTCGGGTGTCAGTGGCGTCGGGGGTCGGGGGTCGAGGGTTGGGGGTTGGTGGCGTTGGGCGTCGGGGGTCGGGAGTCGGGTGTCGGGGGTCAGTGGTGTCGGGTGTCGGGGTCGAGAGTCGGGTGTCAGTGGCGTCGGGGGTCGGGGGTCGAGGGTCCGGGGTTGGTGGCGTCGGGCCTCGGGGGTTGGTGGCGTCAGGCGTCGGGGGTCGTGGGCGGGGGGTCGAGGTCATTTTCTTTCTTCTTCTCCTCTCTCTTCTTTTTCTTCTTCTTCTTCTTATTGTTGTTGTTCTTCTTCTTCTTTCTCCTCCTCCTCCTCTTCTTCTTCTTCTTCTTCTTCTTCTTCTTCTTTTCTCTCCTCTTCCTCTTCCTCCTCCTCTTCTTCTTCTTCTTCTTCTTCTTCTTCTTCTTTCTCCTCCTCCTCCTCCTCTTCTAGCAGTAACCTAATTATAACTAAACTAATAGTAACCTAATTATCCTAAACTAACAATCACCTAATTAACATTAAACTAATAGTAACCTAATTAACCTAAACTAACATTAACCTAATTAACACTTAGAGTAACCTAAACTAACAGATGCACTCGAATGAAAAAAAAAGAAAGAAAATGAACTCACGAGGGAAGTTGCCGCGGGAGGGGTGTGGCCACGGGGAGGGGATGGCCACAGGGAGGGGTGTGGCCGCGGGGAGGGGGTGGCCGCAGGGAGGGGTCACCGGGAGGGGTGTGTCCACGGGGAGGGGGTGGCCGCAGGGAGGGGTGGCCGCGGGGAGGGGTGTGGCCGCGGGGAGGGGTGGCCGCGGGGAGGGGCCGGGGTGGCCACGGGGAGGGGGTCGCCGCGGGGAGGGGAGCGCCGAAGGGAGGGGGTCGCCGGTAGGAGCGAGGCGGGGCGGCGGCGGCGAGTGAAAGTGAGCGCGAGGGGGAGAGAGAGACAGTACTGTGGGGCCGGGGGAGAGACAGACAGTGAGCGCGAGGGGGAGAAGACGACCGTTACACGGTCGGCCCCTTTGCCGTCCGCCCCCAACGGCAAAGGGCCCCATGGCAGACGGCAAAGGGCCCCATGGCAGACGGCAAAGGCTGACCCATGGCAAAGTTAGCCTTCCGTCGGACACGTCAGGCATGGGACCCACCCGTGCTCTTTGCCATCTGCCCTTGTGTTGGAAATATGCCCTAGAGGCAATAATAAATTAGTTATTATTATATTTCTTAATTCATGATAATCGTTTATTATCCATGCTATAATTGTATTGATTGGAAACACAATACTTGTGTGGATACATAGACAAAACACTATCCCTAGTAAGCCTCTAGTTGACTAGCTCGTTGATCAAAGCTGGTCAAGGTTTCCTGGCCATAGGCAAGTGTTGTCACTTGATAACGGGATCACATCATTAGGAGAATCATGTGATGGACTAGACCCAAACTAATAGACGTAGCATGTTGATCTTGTCATTTTGTTGCTACTGTTTTCTGCGTGTCGAGTATTTGTTCCTATGACCATGAGATCATATAACTCACGGACACCGGAGGAATGCTTTGTGTGTATCAAACGTCGCAACGTAACTGGGTGACTATAAAGATGCTCTACATGTATCTCCGAAGGTGTTCGTTGAGTTAGTATGGATCAAGACTAGGATTTGTCACTCCGTGTGACGGAGATGTATCTCAGGGCCCACTCGGTAATACAACATCACACACAAGCCTTGCAAGCAATGTGACTTAGTGTAAGTTACGGGATCTTGTATTACGGAACGAGTAAAGAGACTTGCCGGTAAACGAGATTGAAATAGGTATGCGGATACTGACGATCGAATCTCGGGCAAGTAACATACCGAAGGACAAAGGGAATGACATACGGGATTATACGAATCCTTGGCACTGAGGTTCAAACGATAAGATCTTCGTAGAATATGTAGGATCCAATATGTGCATCCAGGTCCCGCTATTGGATATTGACCGAGGAGTCTCTCGGGTCATGTCTACATAGTTCTCGAACCCGCAGGGTCTGCACACTTAAGGTTCGACGTTGTTTTATGCGTATTTGAGTTATATGGTTGGTTACCGAATGTTGTTCGGAGACCCGGATGAGATCACGGACGTCACGAGGGTTTCCGGAATGGTCCGGAAACGAAGATTGATATATAGGATGACCTCATTTGATTACCGGAAGGTTTTCGGAGTTACTGGGAATGTACCGGGAATGACGAATGGGTACCGGGATTTCACCGGGGGGGGGGGGGGGGGGGAAACCCACCCCGGGGAAGCCCATAGGTCTTGGGGGAGACACACCAGCCCTTAGTGGTCTGGTGGGACAGCCCACAAGTGCTCTATGCGCCAAGAGAAGAAAAATCAAGAGGAAAAGAAAAAAAGGGAGGAGGTGGGAAGGGAGGAGGACTCCCTCCCACCAAACCTAGTCCAACTCGGTTTGGGGGGGGAGAGTCCTCCCCCTTGGACTCGGCCGACCCCCTTGGGGCTCCTTGAGCCCCAAGACAAGGTCCCCTCCCTCCCACCTATATATATGGAGGTTTTAGGGCTGATTTGAGATGACTTTTCCATGGCAGCCCGACCACATACCTCCACGGTTTTTCCTCTAGATCGCGTTTCTGCGGAGCTCGGGCGGAGCCCTGCTGAGACAAGGTCATCACCAACCTCCGGAGCGCCGTCACGCTGCCGGAGAACTCTTCTACCTCTCCATCTCTCTTGCTGGATCAAGAAGGCCGAGATCATCGTCGAGCTGTACGTGTGCTGAACGCGGAGGTGCCGTCCGTTCGGTACTAGATCGTGGGACTGATCGCGGGATTGTTCGCGGGGCGGATCGAGGGACGTGAGGACGTTCCACTACATCAACCGCGTTCACTAACGCTTCTGCTGTACGATCTACAAGGGTACGTAGATCACTCATCCCCTCTCGTAGATGTACATCACCATGATAGGTCTTCGTGCGCGTAGGAAATTTTTTGTTTCCCATGAGACGTTCCCCAACAGTGGCATCATGAGCTAGGTTCATGCGTAGATGTCTTCTCGAGTAAAACACAAATGTTTTTGTGGGCGGTGATGTGCGTTTGGCTGCCCTCCTTAGTCTTTTCTTGATTCCGCGGTATTGTTGGATTGAAGCGGCTTGGACCGACATTACTCGTACGCTTACGAGAGACTGGTTTCATCGTTACGAGTAACCCCCTTTGCTCAAAGATGACTGGCAAGTGACGGTTTCTCCAACTTTAGTTGAATCGGATTTGACCGAGGAGGTCCTTGGATGAGGTTAAATAGCAACTCATATATCTCCGTTGTGGTGTTTGCGTAAGTAAGATGCGATCCTACTAGATACCCTTGGTCACCACGTAAAACATGCAACAACAAAATTAGAGGACGTCTAACTTGTTTTTGCAGGGTATGATTGTGATGTGATATGGCCAACGACGTGATGTGATATATTGGATGTATGAGATGATCATGTTGTAATAGAAATATCGACTTGCACGTCGATGGTACGACAACCGGCAGGAGCCATAGGGTTGTCTTTATACTAACGTTTGTGCTTGCAGATGCGTTTACTATTTTGCTAGGATGTAGCTTTAGTAGTAATAGCATAAGTAGCACGACAACCCCGATGGCAACACGTTGATGGATGATCATGGTGTGGCGCCGGTGACAAGAAGATCGTGCCGGTGCTTTGGTGATGGAGATCAAGAAGCACGTGATGATGGCCATATCATGTCACTTATGAATTGCATGTGATGTTAATCCTTTTATGCACCTTATTTTTCTTAGAACGACGGTAGCATTATGAGGTGATCTCTCACTAAAATTTCAAGACGAAATTGTGTTCTCCCCGACTGTGCACCGTTGCTACAGTTCGTCGTTTCGAGACACCACGTGATGATCGGGTGTGATAGACTCAACGTTCACATACAACGGGTGCAAAACAGTTGCGCACGCGGAACACTCGGGTTAAGCTTGACGAGCCTAGCATGTGCAGACATGGCCTCGGAACACATGAGACCGAAAGGTCGAGCATGAATCGTATAGTTGATATGATTAGCATAGAGATGCTTACCACTGAAAATATTCTCGACTCACGTGATGATCGGACTTGAGATAGTGGATTTGGATCATGTACCACTCAAATAACTAGAGAGATGTACTTTTTGAGTGGGAGTTCTTAAGTAATATGATTAATTGAACTAATTGTCATGAACATAGTCTAATGGTCTTTGCGAATTACGATGTAGCTTGCGCTATAGCTCTACTGTTTTTATATGTTCCTAGAGAAAATTTAGTTGAAAATTGATAGTAGCAAAACTTTGCAGACTGGGTCTGTAAAACCGAGGATTGTCCTCGTTGCTGCGCAGAAGGATTATGTCCTCAATGCACCACTCGGTGTGCTGCACCTCGAGTGTCGTCTGTGGATGCTATGAACATCCGACATACACGTTTCTGATGACTACACGATAGTTCAGTGCAAAATACTTAATGGCTTAGAAGCAAGGCGACGAAAACGTTGTAAAACGTCACGGAACATAAGTGATGTTCTAAAGAGATGAAATTGTGATTTCATGCTTGTTCCCTTGTTAAGAGGTACGAGACCTCCGACAAGATTCTTTGTCCACAAAGTAAAGGAGAAAGGCTCAATCGTTGAGCTTGTGCTCAGATTGTCTGGGTACGACAATCGCTTGAATCAAGTGGGATTTAATCTTCCAGATGAGATAGTGATAGTTCTCCAAAGTCACTGCCACCAAGCTGTGAGAGCTTCGTGATGAACTATAACATATCAAGGATACATACAATGATCCTTGAGCGATTCGCGATGTTTGACACTACGAAAGTAGAAATCAAGAAGGAGCATCAATAGTTGATGGTTTGTAAAACCACTAAGTTTCAAGAAAGGCAAGGGCTAGAAGGGATACTTCGTGAAACGGCAAAACAGTTGCTGCACTAATGAAGAGACCCAAGATTAAACCCAAACCCGAGACTAAGTGCTTCTGTAATGAGGGGAACAGTCACTTAGGCGGAGCAACTCTAGATACTTGGTATATAAGAAGGCTGGCAAAAGTCAAGAGAAGTATATTAGATATACATGATGTTGATGTGTACTTTACTAGTACTCCTAGTAGCATGAGGGTATTGGATACCGGTTCGGTTGCTAAGTGATTAGTAACACAAAATGAAAGCTACGGCATAAACGGAGACTAGCTAAAGGCGAGGTGACGATACGTGTTGGAAGTGTTTCCAAGGTTGATATGATCAAACGTCGCACGCTCCCTCTACCATCGGGATTGGTGTTAAACCTAAATAATTGTTATTTGGTGCTTGCGTTAAGCATGAACATGATTGGATCGTGTTTATTGCAATACGATTATTCATTTAAAGAGAATAATGGTTACTCTATTTTCTTGAATAATCACCTTCAATGGTTTATTGAATCTCGATCGCAGTGTTACACATGTTCAAAATATTGGTGCCAAAAGATACGAGGTAATGATGATAGTACCACTTACTTGTGGCACTGCCGCTTGAGTCATGTTGGTATAAATTGCATGAAGAGGCTCCATGCTGATGGATCTTTATACTCACTTGTTTTTGAATCACTAGTGACATGCAAATCATACCACATGAGCAAGGCCTTGTTTTCATTGAGATGAAAAAGGATAGTAACTTGTTGGAAGTGATACATTTTGATGTATGCTGTCCAATGGGTGCTGAGGCACGCAGTGGATATCATTATGTTCTTACTTCACTGACGATTTGAGTAGATACAGGAGTATTTACTTAATCACAAGTCTGAAATATTGAAAATTTCAATTCCGTTTCAGAGTGAAGTTCGTCGTAACAAGAGGATAAACTGTCTACGATATGATCATAGAAATGAATATCTGAGTTACGAGTTTTGGTACGCAGTTAAGACAATGTGGAAATTGTTTCGCAGTTCATGCCACCTGGAACATCATAGTGTGATGATGTGTCTGAACGTCATAGCCACGCACTATTTGGTATGGTGCATACTATGATGTCTCTTATCGAATTACCACTATCGTTTATGGGTTATGCATTAGAGACAACCGCATTCACTTTAAATAGGGCACCGCGTGTTTCCGTTGAGATGACACAGTATAGACTGAGGTTTAGAGAAATCTAAACTGTCGTTTCTTGAAAGTTTGGGGCTTCGACACTTATGTGAAAAAGTTTCAGTCTGATAAAGTTCGAACCCAAAGCGGATAAATGCATCTTCGTAGGATATCCAAAACAGTTGGGTACATCTCCTATCTCAGATCCGAAAGCGAAGTGTTTGTTTCTAGAAACGGATCCTTTCTCGAGGAAAGGTTTCTCTCGAAAGAATTGAGTGGGAGGGTAGTAGAACTTGATGAGGTTATTGAACCATCACTTCAACCAGTGTGTAGCAGGGCGTAGGAAGTTGTTCCTGTGGCGCCTACACCAATTGAAGTAGAAGCTGATGATGGTGATCATTGAGCTTCCAATCAAGTTACTACAAACCTCGTAGGTCGACAAGGTCGCGTACTGCTGCAGAGTAGTACGGTAACCCTGTCTTGGAGGTCATGTTGTTGAGCAACAGTGAACCTACGAGTTATGGAGAAAGCAATGGTGGGCCCAGATTCCGACAAATGGCTGGAAGCCATGAAATCCGAGAGAGGATCCATGGATGAAAACAAAGTGTAGACTTTGGAAGAATTACTTGATGGTCATAGGACTATTGAGTAAAGATGGATCTTTAAAGGAAAACAGACGATGATGGTGATAAGTCACTATTAAGAAAAGCTCGACTTGTCGCAAAGATGTTTTCGACAAGATCAAACAGTTGACTATGATGAGACTTTCTCACTCGTAGCGATGCTAAAGGTCTGTTAGAATTATGTTAGTTGTTGATGCATTATTTATGAAATATTGCACGTAGGATGTCAAAACATTGTTTCCTCGACGGTTTCCTTGAGCAAACATTGTATGTGATACAACCAGGAGGTTTTGTCGATCCTAAACATACTAGCAAGTATGCAAGCTCCAGCGATCCTTCAATGGACTGGTGCAAGCATCTCGGAGTTGGAATAAGCACTTTGATGAGATGATCAAAGATTTTGGGTTTGTACAAGGTTTATGAAAAACTTGTATTTCCAAAGAAGTGAGTGGGAGCACTATAGAATTTCTGATAAGTATATGTGGTTGACATATTGTGGATCAGAAGTAATGTAGAATTTCTGTAAAGCATACAAGGTTGTTTGAAAGGAGTTTTCAGAGGAATACCTGGATTGAGCTACTTAACGTTGAGCATCAAAGATCTATGGAGATAGATCGAAAGCGCTTAATGGAAGTTTCAACAAGACGCATGCCTTGACAAGTTTTTGAAGGAGTTCAAAATAGATCAGCAAAGAAGGAGTTTTTGGTTGCGTTGTGAGGTGTGAATTTTAGTAAGACTCAAAACCCGACCCCGGCAGAATAAAGAGAATAGACGAAGGTCGCCTTCTATGCCTTAGCCGTAGAATCTAAAGTATGCCATGCTGTGTACCGCACATGATGTGTGCCTTGACTCAAAGTATGTTGAGAGGTACAGAGAGTGATCCATGATTGAATCACTTGCAGCGGTCAAAATTTATCCTTAGTGACTAATGGACTAAGGAATTTTTCTCGATTATGGAGGTGGTTAAAGAGTTCGTCGTAAAGGGTTACGTCGATGCAAGCTTTGACACTAATCCGAATAACTATGAGTAGTGAAACGGATTCATATAGTAGAGTAGATATTTGGAGCATTTCCGAATAGCATGTAGTAGCAGCATCTATAAGATGACATAAAGATTTGTACAGAACGCACGGATCTGAAAGTTTCAGAACCGTTGACTAAAACCTCTCTCACGAGCAAGACGTGATCAGACCCCATAACTAGATGGGTGTTGGATTCGTTGGAGTCATATGGTGATGTGAACTAGATTATTGACTCTAGTGCAAGTGGGAGACTGTTGGAAATATGCTCTAGAGGCAATAATAAATTAGTTATTATTATATTTCTTAATTCATGATAATCTTTTATTATCCATGCTATAATTGTATTGATTGGAAACAGAATACTTGTGTGGATACATAGACAAAACACTGTCCCTAGTAAGCTTCTAGTTGACTAGCTCGTTGATCAAAGATGGTCAAGGTTTCCTGGCCATAGGCAAGTGTTGTCACTTGATAACGGGATCACATCATTAGGAGAATCATGTGATGGACTAGACCCAAACTAATAGATGTAGCATGTTGATCGTGTCATTTTGTTGCTACTGTTTTCTGCGTGTCAAGTATTTGTTCCTATGACCATGAGATCATATAACTCACGGACACCGGAGGAATGCTTTGTGTGTATCAAACGTCGCAACGTAACTGGGTGACTATAAAGATGCTCTACAGGTATCTCCGAAGGTGTTCGTTGAGTTAGTATGGATCAAGACTGGGATTTGTCACTCCGTGTGACGGAGAGGTATCTCGGGGCCCACTCGGTAATACAACATCACACACAAGCCTTGCAAGCAATGTGACTTAGTGTAAGTTACGGGATCTTGTATTACGGAACGATTAAAGAGACTTGCCGGTAAACGAGATTGAAATAGGTATGCGGATACTGACGATCGAATCTCGGGCAAGTAAGATACCGAAGGAGAAAGGGAATGACATACGGGATTATACGAATCCTTGGCACTGAGGTTCAAACGATAAGATCTTCGTAGAATATGTAGGATCCAATATGGGCATCGAGGTGCCGCTATTGGATATTGACCGAGGAGTCTCTCGGGTCATGTCTACATAGTTCTCGAACCCGCAGGGTCTGCACACATAAGGTTCGACGTTGTTTTATGCGTATTTGAGTTATATGGTTGGTTACCGAATGTTGTTTGGAGTCCCGGATGAGATCACGGACGTCACGAGGGTTTCCGGAATGGTCCGGAAATGAAGATTGATATATAGGATGACCTCATTTGATTACCGGAAGGTTTTCGGAGTTACCGGGAATGTACCGGGAATGACGAATGGGTTCCGGGAGTTCACCGGGGGGGGCAACCCACCCCGGGGAAGCCCATAGGCCTTGGGGGAGACACACCAGCCCTTAGTGGGCTGGTGGGACCGCCCACAAGTGCTCTATGCGCCAAGAGAAGAAAAATCAAGAGGAAAAGAAAAAAAAAGGGAGGAGGTGGGAAGGGAGGAAGACTCCCTCCCACCAAACCTAGTCCAACTCGGTTTGGGGGGGAGAGTCCTCCCCCTTGGACTCGGCCGACCCCCTTGGGGATCCTTGAGACCCAAGGCAAGGTCCCCTCCTTCCCACCTATATATACGGAGGTTTTAGGGCTGATTTGAGTCGACTTTTCCACGGCAGCCCGACCACATACCTCCACGGTTTTTCCTCTAGATCGCGTTTCTGCGGAGCTCGGGCTGAGACCTGCTGAGACAAGGTCATCACCAACCTCCGGAGCGCCTTCACGCTGCCGGAGAACTCTTCTACCTCTCCGTCTCTCTTGCTGGATCAAGAAGGCCGAGATCATCGTCGAGCTGTACGTGTGCTGAACGCGGAGGTGCCGTCCATTCGGTACTAGATCGTGGGACTGATCGCGGGATTGGTCGCGGGGCGGATCGAGGGACGTGAGGACGTTCCACTACATCAAACGCGTTCACTAACGCTTCTGCTGTACGATCTACAAGGGTACGTAGATCACTCATCCCCTCTCGTAGATGAACATCACCATGATAGGTCTTCGTGCGCGTAGGAAATTTTTTGTTTCCCATGCGACGTTCCCCAACACCTTGGTCCCTTTGTCGTCCGCTAGCACACGACAAAGGCCCGACACATGGCAAATAGAATTTTTGCCATCAGTCAGCCCTTTGCCGTCCGCCTTGCGCCAACTGATGGCAAAGAGGTTCTTTGCCATCAGCCAGCAGACGACAAAGACATAGCTGACGGCAAAGAACTAGATTCCAGTAGTGGCATCAGAGAAATCATGGTCACGACGATGCACCCCATGAAATTAGATCCAACGGAGCGAGAGAAAGCGTGCAAGTGCTACGGCAATCAACTTGGATGCATCCTCAGGGAAACCGCCAACATCAACGACGAAAAGTTAAAGACGATACAACATATGGAGCAGACGCTCCTAACGAATTTGCACAATAGGTTCCTGTTCCCGGGCCGGGATGAATACGAACTTCCATCGAAGTACAAACACATGACAAAGATAAATAATAATGCAATGTTGAAGTTCACCAACGCCTTGGCCGCCTGGAAAGTATGGGTCAAAAAAGCCATTCTGAAGGATGAATCATTGTCCAAGATTCATGCTGACAATCCATGAATAACGGAAGTTGACTTCAAAAAATTCAAAGAGACTTGCGCTACAGAAGAAGCCCAACAAAAGTCGGAGAAAATGAAGAAGCTCCAAGCCAGGAACACGCCCGCCCATCGCCTCGAAAGCCGTGGTTACGAGGGGAAGAGGATCACATGGGCCAAGGTGGACGCCGAACGTGAAAGTCACGGAATCCTAGACCCCTTGGCGGAGTTCACCGACCCACGAGAGGTGACTCGATTAGGGCCCAACACCAGTGGGACCCCATTAATAAGGTCTTCTACACATACCTAAACACGAGGGAGTTCATGAGACAACTAGTAATTGTTCTATTACCACCTTATATTAATTAGCTTCCAATCAATTCGACAACAAATTTGGTCACATTTATAAACCATCCACGTTCCCTTTGCAGAAAGAGCAGCACCAAAAGGTAGCCAAAAGCGACGTGTCAGCTCAATCATCGGCGAGGCCCAAGTGGGATAACCTGTTTAACTAAGCCCTGAACATACTCAAAAATGTCTCGGTGGACAAACCTCAGTCGGGTGGATGTGTGCATGGCGTCGGAGATGGCGCCTCGTGGAAGAAGTCCTAACACGAGAAGCAAGAGGAAAGAAAGAAGAGACAGGAGCATACTCAACTGACCATCGACAAGAAGGTCACGCGGGAGGTTGATCGGATCAAAGAAGAATTGACCGAGGTAGTCGACGATAAGGTCAATGAAGCTATGGAAGCTTCCTTGGGCCAACTGGTTCCGGTAGTTTTTGAGTATGTGAGGAGGAATCCAGAAAAAGACCCAGAGGACTTTCCACTACTCCGCTTTGTCCAGAGCAATTCAGCGAACATAGCACCACCAGCATGTGATCACACAACCGTAAATGCTCCCGTACCTGGTCTGGCTCCGGTTCATAGCAGTCCGTCCTCTGTCTCTGGCATGCTCGGCGGGGCTTCGTCTTTGGCTGAGCTCGACACCATCACGGTAATTACGCGTCATACACTCTTCACAAGCATATCTATATAGTCTTCCGTTTCAGTTGCCTTTCGGATGTTTGACGTCGTAGTAATTTCTTCGCAGGCCGATGACACACCGTGCACCCTACTGTACAATATATACGGCCAGAAGGTGGACGTGGGAAAGGCAACGATCATCAAGCCGACGGACCGCATGCTCCACAATAAACATATGCCCCATGGCGTCTTCAAAGTTTGCATGGCTAGTGTCAAAGCGGGCTTTGAGAATTTGCCTCTATCGGTACGAGGCGGTGATGACGAGACCCCTCAACTGATTGGCATATGCAAGAGCTGGTTCTGCCCTTGGCCGAAGACTCACCTTTGTGTCGAGGCGCCCGGTGGCATACCAATGGCAACTCCTCAACAAGGTATGAACGCCACCCACATACCCAATTACCTTCACCTGGCATGGGGGGAGATAGCGGACGACGCAGCGAGGGAGAGCCTCCATTAGTTCGAGATGGCATCGCCCCCGTCGAAGAAGAAAATGCTGATGATGTCATGAAGGACGATGATGATGACGACCCTAACCAGTATATCAATACCGGCTATGACGATGCTCGGCAATATGACCCACACTATGAGCGTGCAGATGATTTGATGATGCCTGATTTGCCGGAGCTGGAACGTCCGACAGCTGATTGCAAAAAGTCTCTCTTCATGCGATCCTCGCACAAGACGCCTCCAAATGCCACCTCTACCCAACAAGAACAATACAGGGCCCGTCCACTGATAATTAGCCTGATGACGCTTGGGCAGGTGCTTAGGGAAGGTATGGCGATCTCACTACCGCCACCCGCCAAGAAGCCAAGGAGGAGACCATATAAGAAAGGCTATAAAGGCGCCAGAGCTGCTTCAAGCAGCCAGCCGAAGCCCTAGGAGGTAGACATGATACATGTCGTAGGTGCGGAGTGTTTCCATGTCACCGGCCACCCGATCCTACATCATAAAGCAGTAGGGAGCATTATGAACAATGATATAAGGAGACTTCATGATGATGTGCTACCTCAGAAAGCGGTAGAGGGCATAATGAACAATGATCTGTACTTCGACTCATCGATGAACATGAAGAAGAAGGATTACACGCACATAAAGAGTGTTCCCGATAGTGCCAGTTTCACCTACAACCTGACTGGTGGATATATCCAGGTGAAAAAGTATAGGACCCAAGCGCCAAATTTTGGCCATAAGACCAACTTCTCGTGCATCCAACAAGCAAACGGTAGTTCGACTGATGGATTCTACCTCATGTATCACATGATCGAGTTCGGAAGGGATATACAACACCTTCATATGTCATCTAATTCCGGTGATGCCAAGATTATGAACTGGTCCACAAGCATAGGAAGCACACTGGAACATCGAATCCGAGCTGAGTTTTATCACATCAAATGTGGACTTGCCCAGATGATCATGAAGTAGGTCGTCGAACAAGGAGGGATGTTCTAACATGGGCCAATGAGGCGGGAGGCTGTCCGAGATGTGCTACTCGCTCAGGGTCTGGACCTGAATCCTTTCAAGAATCTCGGGTGCTTCCTCCCTGACTATGAAGATTTGAGCTTCGACATGGAATAGTGATTGACGATGACAATGTGTATGTCCAATTATAATTAATACTACTAGTCTTTCTATGAACTCCCGTACATTGCTATAGTTAATTAGTTTGTGTATGAGGAACTTCGTTATTTATATATGTTTACTACTTGTACTCTACCAGCTATGCCTCTTTGTGTTTCTCAAGTAGATTATGTTGCATATTATATATTGTTGAATTAACCAACTTACGATGTAGGTACATAGATCGGAGATGGCGAAGGACTGGTATGCCATATTCATTGGGAGGGTTCCAGGAGTGTACGACCACTAGCCAGACGCTTAGGCCCAGGTGGATGGGTACCCGGGCGCTAGCCACACAGGGTTCGACAGCAGAGCCGAAGCAGAAATAAATTACTTCAGGTGGATGCTACGACAAGAGAAGGAGCAAAACCGGTGCCTCAAGAAGTACTACATAGTCGCGCTCTTGCTCATGCTGATCTCTCTTCTCTTCTACATGATGGTTTAGATAGGAATGATGAAACTTGTTGGTGTGCCATGACTTGTGTGTATCGCTATTTTCGAGATTTGATGATATTTGTGTTGGATAATGATGATGATGATGGTATAAATGACGAGACTACTTTCTGTGTATGATGTGATGACAATAATGCATGTTTATCATGATATGATGAAACCACTATATAGAGCATGCAGAAATACGTAGGGGGCATAAATACGAATTAAATTTTGAAAGCAGGAATATTATCAGTAGCGTTGGCTTAGCAGTAGCAATTTATTTATTACAGCGCTACTGCTAATGTGTATACCAGTAGCGCTCTATATTCAGCGCTACGGCTAACAGGTTAGCTATAGCGCGATAGTAGTAGCGCTGGCCCCAACCCTACTAGTGAGGAAAAAACCAGCGCTACTAGTAGCCTTTCTCCTACTAGTGGTGGTCTTGAGAAGACGTCAAGGTGTGGGTAGCGTAACACAAAGTTGTGCTTTTATCGTACATGCATGTGTCCGAGGAAATTTCATGACCATAGTTCGGTTTAGTCGAACACCTGGTATCATGTAATCGGTCCCCACAACTACCCATGGTATTTTAAGTGCAAAATTGTGCCTTCGAGGCACGTACTTTGCTGGTGGAGAGGTGTTTCTGTGGGGAGCGTATCCCTATTTAGTTTGATCATGGGAGAGATCCAGGAACTGCGGCAGAGGGCGAGCTCGTTTGTGCTCCTTAATGTTTAGTCGTGACTTTAGAGTCTTATTGCCAGCTTGTACTTTGTCTACCACAGCCGAAGCATGTTCCTCTGTTCGGATGCATTGCTCAGTGTTACCATTGTCGGTGTTGACACCCTTAGGTCCAGGCATCTTCATTTTTAGGTATGCATAATGGAGAAAAGCATTAAAACAAGCAATGATCTACACCCGAGGAATGCATGCTACCCGGTGTAGAAGGGAACAATGTCGAAGATCAAGTCTTCACTACGGAAGTTATCTAGCGAACCAAACACTACTTCTAGAGTTATGGTGCCTGAACAGCAGGCCTTGATGCCTGTAATTATTCCTTTGAAGGTGGTGTTGCTCGGTTTGATCCCTGATGGATCAATACCCATTTTCTCATTGTGTCATTGTAAATTAGATTGAGGCTACTACCTCCGTCCATGAGGACTTAAGTGAGATGGTACCCATCAATGATGGGGTCGAGCACCAAGGTTGCTGAACGCCCGTGTCGAATACTGGTTGGGTGATCCGTGTGGTCGTAAGGGATCATTCATGTCGACGATGAGTTGTACTTCGGGAATACTGGCTCTATGGGGTATATGTCCTAAAGTGCTTGTTTCTTCTCATTTTTTGGTATGTGTGTGACATAGATCATGTTAATCGTTTTCACATGAGGAGGAAATTGCTTTTGGCCCCCGTTGTTCGGCCAACCAGGTTCTTCATCGTCCTTGTTGCGGGGGACTCTTGCCTTAGTCCTCGGCTATAATTTTTCTCGCCTGTTTGATTACCCAATGATTACGATTGGTGTGAGTAGGAGGCTTATTTTGGCTGTGGATCAGGGAGGGCATGTCCGGTATTTTGTCCAACGTGGTCGGCCCATCCCGATTCCCTTTAGAAGGTTTCTCCCTCGGTTTGGACCTCGAGTTGCTGAATCTGGCATTAACTATCATGTCATCGACTTCCCCATCGTTGTGTCGAAGCTTATTCTCATCGTGCAGTGGCTTTCCATTGCCATCCTGGAATGTAGAAGTGTCGGGGTTTGTAGGATGGTTGTTCCTACGGGCTAGCCAAGTATCGTCGCCCGCATAAGGGCTGCCATTGTCCTCGACCTCTACTATCTAAGCTCTGAGCTAACCATTCGTCTCATATATTATTTATCATGGAAGCTAATTACTCGGCGTCCGAACAATCAAGAATTTGATTTTTCTTAGTGAGGGATCGATTCCAGAATTTTTGAGATGACTCATCGGCTTCTTGAATGATATGGCTCAAGTCATCGAAGCCGTGCAGTCGAACATAAGTGCCTTGAAAGTTGTCCGAGAAAGCATCTTTGAGCTCTTCCCAACTCCTAATGGAGTTTTCTTGAAGACTGCTCAACCAATGTCGCGCTGGTCCTTTGAGCTTTAATTATGAGTATTTAATGGCGTGGAAGTCATCTCCGCAACCCGTATGAATGTGGAGAAGGAAATCATCAATCCACACGGCCGGGTCTGTTGTCCCATCGTACTGATCTATATTTACGGGTTTAAACCCTTCGGGGAACTAATGCTACATCACCTCATTTCTAAACCACATAGGGTGAGCGGCGCCCATTATCCAAGTTGTGTCATGCTTGATATCGGATAAAACCCTACCTCGCTGCTACTCCCAAACTGCATCGTTCTGATGAAGTCGAGCTTGGTAATTGTCTCGTCTAGCGGGAGTGTGCCCTCTCGATCCATAAATAGAACTGGTTGCATGTTCTATCATTCATATTGTGTCGCGGGACAAATGGGTCTCTGGGCTGAGTTGGCTCTCTTCTCCTTGCACGGGGGTGTTTAGAATAATATGTAGTTTATCGAGCTGCCATGTCTCGTCCTCAAGGGGGGAGGTCCGGTTGGTCGTCTTGAGGGAACCTGGGTGGTACGTGATCCAAGACCTCGTCTTCAAAGTCTCGCATCAACCGGTCGCGTGGGTAACTTTTATTTCGTCCCCAACATTCCTAGTCGTACCCTTCCTCGACGGCCAGGACTTACGTCCATCTTTCATTGATGGAGTCTAGTTCGGCTTTAATTTGCCTCTATTTTAACTTAAGGCTCCGCGGAGTGGCTATGAGCTGCCACTTGAATACTTCTTGATACAACGGGTCTTCAGGGACGATGAAATCCTCATCTCCCACGTTATCTTGCTCTTCGGTAGGAGGGAGGTAGTTGCTATCTTCAGAATCATCGATGTCCTCAGGCTTGTCCGGATCTGTGTGCCCCAGCATATCATCGGGGTTTGATACGTCTCCAACGTATCTACTTTTCCAAACACATTTGCCTCGATTTTGGCCTCTAATTTGCATGATTTGAATGAAACTAACCCGGATTGACGCTGTTTTCAACACTGCTACCTTGGTGTTATTTTTGTGCAGAAGTAATAGTTCTCGGAATCGCGTGAAACTTTTTGTGAATTATTTTTGGAATTTATAAGGATTTACGGAGCGAAGACCTGCCGTAGGGGAATTGATAGGGGGCACAAACCAACAGGGCGCCCCCTATGTCGCGCCCTGATGGTTTGTGTGGCCCTCGAGGCTCCTCCGACCCTAATTCCACTCCTATAAATTCATATTCTCCGAAAAATAGAAGAGGAATTTTCATCATGTTCTACGAGACAGAACCGCCACCACCTCTCGTTCTTCCTTCGGAGGGCTGATCTGGAGTCCATTTGGGGCATAGGAGAGGGGGATTCGTCGTCGTCGTCATCGCCAATCCTTCTCCATCAACACCACCATGATGCTCACCACTGGGAGTGGCTAATTCTATCGTAGGCTAGCTGGAGAGCGGTGGGATTGGTTGAGATTGATCATGTAATCGAGTTAAGTTTGATAGGGCTTAATCCCTAATATGCACTATATTCAGAGATTGATGTTACTATGACTTTGCTATGCTTAATGCTTGTCATAGGGCCCGAGTGCCATGATTTCAGATCTGAACCTATTATTATTTCATGAATATAAGAGTTATTTGGATCCTATCTTTCAAGTTATAGTTACCTATTGCGTGTCTTGATCCGCATAACCCAACGTGACGATAATTGGGATTCTCTCCGATGATTGCCCTAGTTAAAGGAGTTCATGTATTCACTATGTGTTAATGATTTTTTCCGGTTCTCTATTAAAAGGAGGCCTTAATACCCCTATGTTTCCAATAGGACCCCACTGCCACAGGAGGGTAGGACAAAAGATGTCATGAAAGTTCTTATCGCAAGCACGTATGACTATATACGGAATACATGCCCACATTATATTGATAACTTAGAGCTAATTCTGTGTCGGCCTAGTGGGTAACTGTTATATGATCAATATCATCTAAATCGTTATTCACTAATGATCCACGTGCATATGCGTTACATATACTGAATCTTGCTAGGTTACTATTGTTGTTGCTACTGTCACACCTGCTACTAAATTGTTACCGTTGCTATTATTACCAAAATTGCTGCTATCACTCTTACCGTTGCAACTATCACTTGTTGTGCTACTAAATAATTGATGCAGGAAAATATCCCAAGTGCAGGTGTATTGACAACTCAACTATTATGGCTAATAAATATTCTTTGGCTCCCCTTGTGTCGAATCAATAAATTAGGGTGAAATACTACCTATGAAGACTGTCACGATCCCCTATACTTGTGGGTTCTCAAGACCATTTCCTCACGCCATTGCCGGGGAGCATAACTCTATTTATTATATTGACTTGAGGATATGCAATTTCCATTATGAAGAATCTAAAGATAATCGAACGAAGATTGTCCCCTCTCACACGAGATGAGTTAAGGAACTATTATCTGGCTTTCCTTTTGATTCACCTACTATTTTGAATCAGCTTGTTACATCGCCACCTGTTGCTCGACTTGATGTGACACATGAATTCGATGATGCTACTTCTGAAATTAATGATTAAACTAATACTACACGTGATGAAACTGAAACTGTGCCACTAGGATAATTACTTGATTCTCATATTGCTAGAGCTATTGAACTTGAAAATGATGAAACTGATGAAGACTTAGAATTAATTGCGACACCCCATCCTCCTAATAGATGTGAATTGGCTTATGTACCTGAAGGTTATGTTATGGATGGTGAAGTTGCTAGGGACTTTATTGCTTGTAATGATAGAGATGATCTGAAGAAATTACCAGGCAAACTAAAAGAAAAATCTATGATGGCAAAAATTAAATGTGATCCACAATTTTCTACTTCTCCTATAGTTGTTAGTGATAAGGACTATGAGTTTCCTATACACCGTGCACTGATTCCTATAGTGGAATCTGATCCTTTCCATGGCAACAAAAATGAAACTATGGTAGAACACCTTATGAAACTAAATGATATTGCTGCCTTGTTTACCAATGTTGAAAAGATAAGATTCTGTTATAACCTTAATTTTTTTTCCTTTTTCGCTGAAAGGCGAGGCCAAGGAATGGTTCCTTACTCTTGCCCTTGGTTGCATGCGTAGTCCTCAAGATATGATGTATCACTTTTCTAAAAAATATGTTCCCGCCCATAAGACACAAGCTGCCTTACATGAAATATTTAATGTTGCTCAAATTAAAGAAGAGAATCTCTCTCAAGCTTGCAGAAGCTTCTCCAATTAGTAAGAACTTTGCCTGATTTTCCTCTTAAGAAAAATGAAATTCTAGATATCTTCTATAATGGAGTGACAGACCCTTCTAGTGATTTCCTAGATAGTTGTGTTGGTTGTGTTTTTAGGGAAAGAACCATCAAGCAAGCCGAAAAGCTATTAAATAATATGCTTCAAAATGCTAATGATTGGGCACTCCCTGAACCACCACCTCAACCTATCCAAAAGAAGAGAGGTATTCTATTTCTCAGCTCTAAAGATATGCAAGTAACAAAACGAACTATGAAGGACAAAGGTATTAAAATTAACGATCTTAAGAAATTACCACCGATCGAAGAAATACATGGACTTGATATCCCGACATAGGTAGTAGAGGTAAATTCTCTCTGTTCCTTGAATGATAATGATATACCTTATTCTAAGACTCCTGATCGGTGCATGGATGAATTTGATTATTACATTGTTAAGCAAGAGCACTTGAATAACTATGTTAATAATCAATTGAGGAATAATGCCATGATGATAGATGGTTTGAGTGACTAGATATCTAGAATTGCTAATGATGTGAAAGGTCTAGGTAAACTTGCCTCTATGGTTCACACCCAAATAGATGAAGTAGCGAAGTCACTAAATGATTTGCTTACCGAGATGAATAATGTTAATGATCATGTTGTTAGAGTAGTGACTAGAGGAGGTAGAAAGACTCAAGAGACACTTTATCCTGAAGGTCACCCTGAAAGAATTAAACAAGAGACACAGTCTGGTAGCGAACATGCACATAGTGATAATGAAAATGAAGGTGAGAACAATAGGGTGCATGTAGATTTTCCACCGGATAGTAATAAAGAACATGATGATGATATAGAGATAGAACCTATTGAGGGTCTTGATAACCCACCTCATAAGAATAAACGCTATGATAAGAGAGACTTTGTTGCTACAAAACATGGTAAGGAAAGAGAACCATGGGTTCAAAAACCTATGCCATTCCCTTAATAGTCTTCCAAAAGTTGGAATGATGAAGATTTTGAATGCTTTACTAAAATGATTAGACCTGTCTTTTTCCATACTAGCTGAGTATATATTGAAAATGCCTCTGTATGCTAAGTATATGAAGTATATTATTACCAACAAAAGAAAGATACCCGAAACTGAAATTGGCACCGTGCTTCCTAATTATTCTTCTGATGGTGGAGTACCTAAGAAGTTAGGAGATCTGGGTATCCCCACTATACATTGCTCCATTAATATAAATTATGTCAAAACTGCTTTATGCGATCTAGGAGATGATGTTAGTGTTATGACCTTCTCCCTTTATAAAATACTTGAATTGAATAATCTTACAACCATTGAGATATCTTTGCAAATAGCTGATAAATCCACTACTCTACCTATTGGAATTTAGAGGATGTTCCTGTTGTGTTTGCAAATGTTACTATCTTAATAGACTTTTCTATTCTTGATATGCCCAAGGATGACAATATGTAGATCATCCTTGATAGACCCTTTTTAGATATTGCAGGGGCTGTTATTGATTGCGACAAAAGCAAGGTTCCCTTCAATGTCAACGGCAAGAAGCATACCATGCATTTCCTAAAGAAGCAAATTTTGGTAAATAATTTTAACGTTATTGAGCCTTATGCCATCATCATCATCAAAGACCTTCAAATCTGTCGGGACCCCGATCCTAAGTCATAGGAATCCAGCCTGTAACACATCGCATCTCTTTGCGGTCTCACGCACGGTTAACCCTACGGCTGCAGCCTTACCTTAGCTTGGACCGTTTGCGCCTTTTGATTCGCGTATGCAATTGTGTCGCTAGCAATCCAATGACAAAGAACCGGGATCGACATGTCTAGTCATAAACCAAAGTGACAGTTCCGCACACGGACATGCATACATGACCCAGCGAAGCAGGTGTCGGTCACCAGCGAATGTAGACGAGTCGTAGCAAGCTACAAGGACTCCATTACATCGCATGACATTTCCCCAAAGGGGACAGACACAGCAGCTAAGAAGGACACACGCCGGTCAACCAATGTGTCCGGAGCAGTAGCGAGCCACCATGGCTCGTTGGATCACAAAGGGGCATTTCCATGTAAGGAATGCTACTAAAGTCTACGTCTAGGTAATCGAACCCCGTACATATCAAGTACGACACACATATGGATGGTATACCGATATGTATATATACATCGATGGCATCACAACATAACCTTAAACATACAAGCTTTATTTAAAAGGCTCGGAAGAGCCTCACACATAATATTACACAGTAGGGGTCTCACGACCCATCAGAACAGTCATTCAAGTTACAAGCCAGCGGAAGTAGATAAGTTGTTTGAGTACAGACAGGTGAAACTAGAAGGCACGTGGCCTGACTATACTACAGACCCACCCTAGGGCCAGATCTTAGCTGGGATACCAGCTACTCGTCGTCGTCGATGTCTAGGAAGAACCCTCCATTAGGGTCATAACAACCTCTGCAACAAATATTAAGCAAACATGAGTACGGACGTAATCAGCAAGACTTTAGGATAACTATCTACTCATGCAAGTATCAATAAGGAATTGTGGGGTTTCATACGGAAAGCCAGCATTTGACTCGTGGCTAGACAACTTGCATTTTTAAATAATTTTGACAACTTGAATTCTCGCACACGAGTCCACTAACACCACAACAATACTCCATCGTGGAATCATTCCGTCTCCATACGGAAATGCCGTCCATGACACTCACGCTTATCTTGACAATTTTATGACTAACCATTGAAGTTATCTATGAACAACATATGTCTCCAAGTAGTCCATATCCGCGGACCCGACTATTCGAATAGATCATAACCCTGCATGGGTGTACTTCTTCACACACGCTCTCGCCACTTATCTCCATGTGCACGTCATGCACCTCGGCAGCCTTCAAGCGGAAGCCCAGCGAGGGAGTCGGCAACGACCATTAACCACACTAATACTTAGTCCAGGTCTATCGCCTATTTGAGGGTAACCCGCACGGAAGTCCCGCAGAGGTTTCTGCCACGGCCCCAAACAATGTGCGCAGGGTTCCCAAGCCCACCATCCGGGTGCCACTTGGTACACCGTGCCACTGCCTACCGCATCACAGCCCACCTCTCACGCCAGCGCTATGCACGCCCTCCAGCATGACTATAAACACCAGAAACTACTTGCAACTGCTGGACCGAGTAATAAGCGATTAATAAGTTGAGCGGGGTCATATTTCAGGGCCCAGCATGTGGTAGTATCTCATCTTGGATTACATACACGGAACTCAGGTCCTAAGTACGGTTCCAATGAAACAACCCGCCATGTACTCCTACATAGCCTTTCACCGGTACCTTTACCAAATCAGGTTCAACACACAACCTTTACTTGCTGAACACATTCTCGAAATTCTGTTCATCTCCCAGATGACAGACCATACACAACTCTAAGCATAG
Source organism: Hordeum vulgare subsp. vulgare (assembly GCF_904849725.1). Lineage (NCBI taxonomy): Eukaryota > Viridiplantae > Streptophyta > Magnoliopsida > Poales > Poaceae > Hordeum > Hordeum vulgare. The sequence goes on from NC_058518.1 coordinate 118,880,761, forward strand.
CATGCATAGAAGGATAAGGCCCATCATGGCTCAAGCATCTACCAGGTATGCTAGTTGCATGTTTCAGCTATTTACTGTGACAAAGACAGGTCATGCAAAGGAAGTGGGTTCAACTAATGTGGCAAAAGCATTTGAGCATTTGATCCTAATGCAATAAGTAAGTGCAGGAGCGAGAACATGGGATTTATCGGGATGATCAAAATGGTAGCTTGCCTTGTGGCTCAGAAGAGGGACAATATCCATTAGTCGGATATTCGGTGGAATCCGGAGGAGCGGAGCCTACCAAAAGAAATGACAACAATCAATAACAATCATATGCAACAAGATGATGCATGAGCATGGCATGGGGATGCAAGGTGGTATGCTAATATAGCTAACATTTATTAGGTTTGAAGTTGATTTGAATGAGATTCAAATATCACTTCAAACGAGGTATTCTCAAATACCATTTTAATTGGTTCGACCTGGTACTCAGATCAACTTGTTTTTAACATGCATGGAAATGATATGTTAAGTTGCTGGTTGTGATTGAAAAATGTTTGGTCATAGCATTTGAAGTGGAATTCAAATGATTTTCAAATTCCATCAACATATTATTTATAAAATTTAACTTATCCATTATTCTACAAGTTTGGTCCAGTAACATTTTCAAACATGCTTGAAAATGACATATTGAGATTACTTGGATTTTTCTGATACTTTTTCATATATAAATTATTTTCATTGGAGTTACAGATTAATTTCTATGATTTTTAGAAGTTTTGGCAATTTTTTGGAATTCTTTTAAATCAGAAATTCTTTACTGCATCAGCATGACATCGGCAGGTCCAACTGGCCATTGAATGTCAAACCTGACCAGTGGGAACCACTGGTCAGTGACTCTGGTCAGTTTTAGATTATTTTTAAACTTAAATAGCTGATTAACAGTACTGGACCCACATGTAAGTGACTTATTAGATTAATTAACTTTATTTTCATTCATCCAAAATTTCCAGAGGCTGGCCCCACGCGTCAGTGGCTCAGGCCAGCTGAGATCCACCGGCAGCGAGGTCGTCCTTGCCGGCGGTGAGCCTCCGGCAACCACGAGTACGCCGGATGGGCTCGCAAACTGCGCACAGGCGGCCAAACTCTGCGCGGAGTGCACCAGAGGAACGACACGTCTCCCGCAGGTTCATTTTTGCACTTAGGCGGGGCTGATCTAGCCGGAGATGACGCCGGCGACGAGCTTGGCGGCGGCCAAAGCTCGGGCGTCATCGGGGTCATCGAAAGAGAGGGAGCTACGTATGGGACTGAGGTCCTACGGCATCTACGCGACGGCCTAAAGCTGCTGGTGGCCTCAGAAGGACGAGCTGTTCACCGGAGGGCTGCCGGCGACGAGCTCGCGCGGCGGATCTCGTCGGGCTTCTGTGAAATCCAGGCTAGAGGAAGGGATCGAAGGGGGAAACTTGGGGAAAAGTTGCGCAAGCTCATGGGGAGTGCACTGGTAGCGCTAGCTTGCTCGGGGACGGCCTGGAGAGGGAGAACGTCGGCGATGAACTTCGGTGACCCGAGGAAGAAGACGATTGCGTCTCATCGTTTCACTGTGTCACGGCGTCGGGCTCATGGCTAGAAAGCTTCAGGGAGTTGCGGCGACCTATTGCGCGGCTCAGGAGGGAAAGAGGTAGGCTAGAACGACGGCAAGCTCGAGCTCTGCTCAGGCTCCAATGGCGGCAGTGGTGAATGAAGCAGAGGGGGAGAAAGAGGAGAGGATGAGCTCGGGCACGTCTAGGGAGGGTTATCCCCTCGCGTGCGAGCGTGAAGCGGCAGCCAGGAAGGCAGGGAGCTGCGTGGAGGCGTTGGGAGTCGCGGCGGCCACCTCCTGCTCCTACTGGCGAGGAGGACGACGACACAGGGGCTTGGCCTGGGCCAGGTGAGCGTCAGGTAAGTCTTTCCTCATTTTTTCTGTTTTGTTTCTGTTTTGCTAACTATCTTGATTTTCTATTTATTTCAGCTCCAAAATAGTTTATAAAAAATATTTTGAACACACGAGAATATTTGTTGGAATATATCCAACCATTCCTGAAGTTTTCATCATTTTTTAAAACTTAAAGTTTTTGAATTCAGATTTTAAACTTGAATCCAGTAGCTTTTTGCATTTAAATAAAATGCCAAATGAGTTATGAAAATAGTTTTCTTCACTCCTTACTTTCTTCCATGAATTATCAGAAAAGTTGAACTCTTCTTGAGGCCATTTTGGGTTCATTGATTTGAACAAGTTTATAATTTCTTTGAATTTGAGAAGTGGCTAGGGTTTTTGAGTTTTGCTTCACCACTTGCTTTGATCTTGTTGCAATTTCCTTTGATGCAGTGCAAAGAAGATATGAGCACAATGCTATACTTGATTAGGGTTCCAGGGATGTGACAACTCACCCCCACTCAAAAGAATCTCGTCCCGAGATTTAGAAGTCGTCGGGAATAACGGAGGATACTCAAGTCGGAGACGATCCTCTCTTTCCCAAGTTGCCTCCTTTTCAGAATGATTTGACCATTGAACTTTAAGAAACTTGAGATTTCTATGTCGAGTGGTACACTCAGCTTCATCAAGAATACGCACGGGGTATTCTCGGTATGAAAAGTTATCTTGGAGATCAAGCGTTTCGTGGTCAACTTCACGGATAGGATCCGAAAAGCAACGCTTGAGTTGCGAGACGTGGAAGACATCATGAACCTTGGAAAGATGCGGAGGAAGTTCCAATTGGTAGGCAACTTCTCCTCGTTTGGCAAGAATGCGAAAAAGACCAATGTAACAAGGAGCCAACTTCCCTTGATACCGAATCGATGGGTACCCTTCAAAGGTGTAACCCGAAGGTAAGCCTTCTCGTCAACTTCAAAGGTCACAACCTTATGATGACGATCATATTGGCTCTTTTGACGAGACTGGGCTGTTTTCAACTTTTCATGAATAATGCGAACCTGTTCTTGTGCATCCTGGATCATATCCGGGCCAAAGAGTTGCCTCTCTCCGGTTTCTGACCAATTAAGAGGTGTTCGACATCTTCGTCCATAGAGAACTTCAAAAGGAGCTTTGCCCAAGCTTGATTGATAACTATTGTTATAAGCAAATTCGGCGAATGGAAGGCACTTCTCCCAATTCATACCGAACGATATAACGCAAGCTCGGAGTATATCCTCTAGGATTTGATTTACTCTTTCTAATTGACCACTTGATTGAGGATGGAAAGCAGTGCTAAAAGATAAGTTAGTCCCCATAGCATTCTGAATACTTTCCCAAAAGCGAGAAGTAAAGATACTCCCACGGTCTCAGTTAATCTCCAGGGGAACACCGTGAAGAGACACTATTCGAGAGATATATAACTTTGCTAGCTGGCTAGCTGTTATACTGTCACGAACTAGAAGAAAATGAGCTACTTTGGAGAGACGGTTAATGACCACAAAGATAGCATGATTTCCTTTCTTGGTCTTGGGAAATCCGGTAATGAAATCCATACTAACTTTATCCCATTTCCATTCAAGAATAACTAAAGGATGAAGGGTGCCAGCAGGCCTTTGATGTTCTGCCTTAACTCGACGACAAACGTCGCAGTTAGCAACGAACTTGGCAATTTCTCTCTTCATCCTAGTCCACCAGAACCTCTGGTGTAGGTCCTGATACATCTTAGTACTACCGGGATGAATGGTGAGAGGAGAATCATGAGCCTCCTTCAGGATTAACTGCCTTAGATGTGGGTTCTTAGGAACCACTAGACGATTCTGGAAGAACACAACACCTTGATCATTCATGGAGAATTCATTAGCGTTTCCGCTAATAATATTCTCCTTGATCTGTGATATCCCCTTATCACGCTTCTGGCCAGCTATAATTTGATACCTAAGGGTAGGCTTCGCCACCAGGGTAGAAAGGAATCCTTGAGGAACAATATGAAGATTTAACTTCCGAAAGTCCTCATAGAGATGTGGTTGACCTCGTTGTAGCATCAAGTTGTTACAATAAGATTTACGACTTAGTGCATCAGCCATAACATTGGCCTTCCCCGGGGTGTAATTTATCCCTAAGTCATAATCCGAGATCAACTCAACCCACCGTATTTACCTGAGATTCAAATCCGGCTGGGTGAAGATATACTTCAGACTTTGGTGATCAGTGAATATTTCGCAATGATTACCCAGAAGGTAATGTCGCTAGGTTTTTAGTGCATGGATTACAGCTGCAAGCTCAAGATCATGTGTGGGATAATTATCCTCATGTGGACGCAACTGTCGAGATGCGTATGCAATCACATGACGATCTTGCATGAGGATGCAACCTAATCCTTGTTGCGAGGCGTCGCAATAGATAACAAAGTCCTTAGAAAAATCTGGTGGTAGCAACACACGTGCGGAAGTAAGGCGTCTTTTCAATTCCTGAAAACTATGCTCACATTGTGGTGTCCACTCGAACTTTTTATCTTTCTTGAGGAGTTCAGTTAGAGGCTTTGCAACCTTGGAGAAATTCTCGACAAAGCGGCGGCAATATCACGCTAGACCAAGAAAACTCCTAACTTGCTTAACCGATTCAGGTTGAGTCCAATCAAGGACGGCTTGAACTCTCTCGGGATTGACAGAAATACCCTTACCAGAGATTACGTGACCTAGATAGGTCACTTTTGGTAACCAAAATTCACATTTTGAAACTTGGCATAAGGGCTATGCTCTCGAAGTTTCGTCAATACCAGCCTTAGATGCTCGGCATGTTCTTGTTCGTTCTTTGAGTAGATGAGGATATCGTCGAGGTATACCACGACGAATTTATCCAGATACTCCATGAAGATTGAATTCATCAGACGACAGAAGGTGGATGGGGAATTGGTTAAACCGAAGGACATGACGGTGTACTCATATTGGCCATAACGAGTAACAAAAGCCGTTTTTGGAATGTCCCCGTTCTTGATCTTGATTTGATGGTATCCCAACCTCAAATCCACTTTTGAGAAGACTGAGGATCCAGCGAGCTGATCATACAGGTCGTTGATCCTGGGGAGCCGATACTTGTTCTTTATGGTGACCAGATTAACTGGTCGGTAATCTACAACCATCCGATCCGTTCCATCCTTCTTCTTGACGAAGAGGACGGGGCAAGCCCAAGGGGAAGAGCTAGGGCGAATGAAACCTTTATTCAAGGCCTCATCTAGTTGCTTCTTAAGTTCGGCTAGGTCCAGGGGTGCCATCTTATATGGTCTTCTGGCTATTGGAACAGTTCCCGGAACAAGATCTATCACGAACTCTACATCTCTATCAGGTGGAATTCCTGGCAGTTCCTCTGGAAAAACATCCGGAAAGTCACGGACTACCGGAATGTCTTCAAGTTTCGGAAGGGGGTTGGCATTGAGGGAATAGAGTTGACATTTGGCAACTCGAGTAGAGACATTGACTATCTCTCCCGAGGGATGGGTAAGCTGAACATTTCTAGAATGAGTATCAATCTTGGCATAATGAGCTGACATCCAGTCCATACCCAAGATGATATTAATATCCGAAGATTTCAGGGCTATCAATGAGGCTAGAAAAACTAGCCTGTCTACTAGAATTTCATTGTCATAGGTTATCCTAGAGGTTTGCCACTTACTACCAGGAGTTTGGACAACCAATGGAATTGGCATATCACAAAAATACTTGTTATGCAACTGTTCATAACTTTCTCAAATGAAGGAATGAGAAGACCTAGTGTCAAAAAGAACAGACGCTGGGTGATGATTAACAAGAAGCGTACCCAGTATGATGTCGGGATCCTCTGCAGCTTCTTCTGCTGAGACATAGTTCACACGGCCACGTGCAGGAGTTGGCTTCACATAGTAAGTTTTGCCCGACTTGCCTTGCCCGATGGAATTTCCGGGTTGCTTGGCACCCACATTCTGAGGACACTCTCGGGAATAGAGCCTAGGTTCTCCACACTTGTAGCATATCATTTGGTTGGCACGTGGTGCGGCATTGCTAGCTGGACCACCATAGGTTTTTGCTGGAGGGTTGGTCTGATTCGTCTGAGGCGCCACGTAGGATGGCCTCAGAGTGTATCTTGGTGGCACATAACTGTTTGGAACCCACAGCCTGCGTTTTGGAAATGCAGAACCAGATGACGAGCCAAAGTCACGGGAGTGCTTCTTTGTGGCTTCGAAGTCGGTATGACCAGTCTCGGCACTGATCGCCTTGTTGACCAGGGTTTGGAAGCTTGCACACTCATGGAGGCGCAAATCATGAAAAAGCTCAGGGCTCAAACCCTTACAGAATCTTCCTTGCTTCTTGGCGTCAGTAGACACCTCCTCTGTTGCATAGCGGGTGAGGTTACCGAACTCGCGACTATAGGCATCCACGGTCAACTTGCCCTGGGTGAATGCATAGAACTCCTCTCTCTTTCTATCCATCAGGCCTTCTGGAATATGGTGCAGACGGAAGGATGCACTAAAGTCTGCCCATGTATCTGCTGGTTGAGCAGGACGCATAGCTTCAAACTTCTCTCACCACAGATTGGCGGGTCCTTACAGAAAATACGCCGCAAAGGTCACCTTGTCGGCCTCAGAAACATTCTCAGAGCGAATCTTACGTGAGATACTGCACAACCAATCATCAGCGTCGAGGGGATCGACGAAGTGATGGAACTTTGGAGGATTCAACTTCACAAAGTCATTGAGGGACACTGCAGCATTCCTAGGCTGACGAGCCATAGTCTGCTCAGTACGCTCTAACAGTCGGTTGGTCTCCCTTTTGTTTCTCTCTGCCTCAAGCATCACTTCCGCCAGAGAGGGCGGGTGAGGCAGGTCTTCCTGCGACGCTTGACTACCCTCGCCTTGCTCATGAGCACGGGCACGGTTCAACCTGGTGAACACCATCCTGACAATCAAACTAACAGCTTGGACCAATATCATTATCAATACTAGCTATGGATTAGAATGCACTGAACACATGGAATGCGGAAATGAATATCCGAACAACATGGTAACAAGCGACTGCTATCTACACACCATGGTTCATACACACCCTTACAAAGTTCAGTACAACCTTAACCGAAGAGCAAACTACTGAAATTATGAAACTACTCATCAGAGGCTTACAAGCTTCCTATACATTATTTATCTAGGCCTCCAGAATTCATTTCACATCACAAGCATACTTCACAAGTCACATAGGACTGTGAACGTACGGCTACTACCATACTATCCTTCCACTCACGGTTCACGCATCCGCATAGAACATCTCATAAAGATTCCCTCCATGGCCTGGAAGCTCAACCTACGGATCAGGAAATACTCTGGCCTGAGATCACAGGGATCCATAAGGACATGGATGTGGCCTTGGTCCCCTGACTGGTGGTAGTAGGGGTCCCCGAAGAGGGGTGACTCCTCCTATAGTTGGCCAGTCAACATGGGCGGAAGATGGGTTCTAACAGGGTTCAGCATCTCCATATCTCCGTACCCTATCTAGACTACCGGTGCCAGCTCCATCAAAGCCGTCCACAGACGGGCACCTGTAGCATAAAGCTCCATGCGGAGGGCACGAGCATCCCTGTCTCTGTTCTCTAGCATCTCAGCAGTGGACTGCTGTAGCGGATCCTCCATAGAGGAATCAAAATAGACCCCGCTGATGTATCCCTCTTCACCTGGCTGAGAGGCAGGAACATAGCAGAACTCTGAATTCTGCAGCAGTGCATGTCTCTCCCTCATAATGGTCAGCATTGAATAGGCAGCATCTTGTACTGCCATGTCAACAGTGACTCCCAATCCATAGGACCAATGGATTGGCTCCTCAGCTCCAGGGTAGTCTGGAAATACCCTAACAGTGTAGATATACTGGCTCTGGTTGAAGCCTCGTTACTGTTCCTCCACTGTATACTCTGGGTACCAGCGGTAACCGCACACCGACATCACCTTGACCAGCATGGCCGTATGACCCGGCACATCAATGCACCTGGTCAGACGAACCACCTGACGAGAAGGACAGCCACGCATCTGAAAATAGAGAGTAATGCAAAAGCATTAGAGCTTTGAATGCAAAAATTGGGCAGCATAACGGCTGTAAATGCTCAAAAACAATTTTGAGACAACCCAAAAAAATAGAATAACGTAACCACTCAACTATCAAGTTCAATTCTGTGATCATCAAACTTACTTCCTTTTTCCCTGGGAATAAAAGAAACCCAAAAATCTCTCGACCCATAGTCTTATTATCTACCGATCAGAAACACGAGCCTATAAGAAGATGAGTAACCTAGTCCTTAATTCCCGCAGAAAAGACGAGGATGACCATAATAGAATAACTTGAGAAGATAACAAGAGTCTTACGTTCACTTCCACAAACAATTCCCTTATATATAACTAAAGCAATTCTAGACTCAAGTTCGACCAGTTTGGCTTAGTAGTCCTACAGTGAGTCAGGCTCTGATACCAACGCTGTCGGGACCCCGATCCTAAATCATAGGAATCCAGCCTGTAACACATCGCATCTCTTTGCGGTCTCACGCACGGTTAACCCCACGGCTTCAACCTTACCTTAGCCGGGACCGTTTGCGCCTTTTGACTCGCGTATGCAATTGTGTTGCTAGCAATCCAATGACAAAGAACCCGGATCGACATGTCTAGTCATAAACCCAAGTGGCAGTTCCGCACAGGGACAGGCATACATGACCCAGCAAAGGAGGTGTCGGTCACCAACGAATGTAGATGAGTCATAGCAATCTACAAGGACTCCATTACTTCGCGTGTCATTTCCCCAAAGGGGACCGACACAGCAGCCAAGAAGGACACACGCCGGTCAACCAATGTGTCCGGAGCAGTAGCGAGCCACCATGGCTCGTTGGATCACAAAGGGGCATTTCCCTGTAAGGAATGCTACTAAAGTCTACGTCTAGGTAATCGAACCCCATACATATCAAGTATAGATACATCGATGGCATCACAACATAACCATAAACATACAAGCTTTATTTAAAAGGCTTGGAAGAGCCTCACACATAATATTACACAGTAGGGGTCTCATGACCCATCATAATAGTCATTCAAGTCACAAGCCAGCGGAAGTAGATAAGCTGTCTGAGTACAGACAGGTGAAACTAGAAGGCACGTGGCCTGACTATACTACAGACCCACCCTAGGGCCAGATCGTAGCTGGGATACCAGCTACTCGTCGTCGTCGATGTCTAGGAAGAACCCTCCGTTAGGGTCATTAACAACCTCTGCAACAAATATTAAGCAAACATGAGTACGGTGGTACTCAGCAAGACTTTAGGATAACTATCTACTCATGCAAGTATCAATAAGGAATTGTGGGGTTTCATGCGGAAAGCCAGCATTTGACTCGTGGCTAGACAACTTGCATTATTAAATAATTTTGACAACTTGATTTCTCACACACGAGTCCACTAACACCACAACAATACTCCATCATGGAATCATTCCGTCTCCATACAGAAATGCCGTCCACGACACTCACGCTTATCTTGACAATTTTATGAGTAGCCATTGAAGTTATCTATGAACGACATATGTCTCCAAGTAGTCCATATCCGCGGATGCGACTATTCGAATAGATCATAACCCTGCAGGGGTGTACTTATTCACACACGCTCTCGCCACTTATCGCCATGTGCACGTCATGCACCTCGACAACCTTGAATCGGAAGCACAGCGAGGGAGTCGGCCACGACCGTTAACCACACTAATACTTAGTCCAGGTCTATCGCCTATCTGAGGGTAACCCGCACGGATGTCCGGCCGAGGTTTCCGCCACGGCCCCAAATGATGTGCGCAGGGTTCCCAAGCCCACCATCCGGGTGCCACTTGGTACACCGTGCCACTGCCTACCGCATCACAGCCCACCTCTCACGTCAGCGCTATGCACGGCCTCCAGCATGACTATAAACACCAGAAACTACTTGCAACACCTGGACCGAGTACTAAGCTATTAATAAGTCGAGCGGGGTCATATTTCAGGGCCCAACATGTGGTAGTATCTCATCTTGGATTACATACACGGAACTCAGGTCCTAAGGACGGTTTCAATGAAACAACCCGCCATGTACTCCTACATAGCCTTTCACCGGTACCTTTACCAAATCAGGTTCAACACACAACCTTTACTTACCGAACACATTCTCACAATTCTGTTCTTCTCCCAGATGACAGACCATACACAACTCTAAGCATAGCATGCATAGCAGGATAAGGCACATCATGGCTCAAGTATCTACCAGGTATGCTAGGTTGCAAGGTTCAGCTATTTACTGTGACAAAGACAGGTCATGCAAATGAAGTGGGTTCAACTAACATGGCAAAAGCATTTGAGCATTTGATCCTAATGCAATAAGTAAGTGCAGGAGCGAGAACATGGGATTTATCGGGATGATCAAAATGGTTGCTTGCCTTGTTGCTCAGAAGAGGGACAATATCCGCGAGTCGGATATTCGGTGGAATCCGGAGGAGCGGAGCGTACCGAATGAAATGACAACAATCAATAACAATCATATGCAACAAGATGATGCATGAGCATGGCATGGGGATGCGAGGTGGTATGCTAATATAGCTAACGTTTATTAGGTTTGAAGTTGATTTGAATCAAATTCAAATATCACTTCAAACGAGGTATTCTCGAGTACCATTTTAATTGGTTCGCCTTGGTGCTCACATCAACTTGTTTTTAAGATGCATGGAAATGATATGTTAAGTTGCTGGTTGTGATTGAACAATGTTTGGTCATAGCATTTGAAGTGGAATTCAAATAATTTTCAAATTCCATCTCCATAGCATTTATAAAATTTAACTTATTCATTATTCTACAAGTTTGGTATAGTAACATTTTCAAACATGTTTGAAAATGACATATTCAGATTCCTTGGATTTTTCTGATACTTCTTCATATATAAATTATTTTCATTGGAGTTACAGATTAATTTCTATGTTTTTTAGAAGTTTTGGCATTTTTCTGGAATTCTTTTAAATCAGAAAATCTTTACTGCATCAGCATGACATCAACAGGTCCAACTGACCGTTGAAAGTCAAACCTGACCACTGGGACCCACTGGTCAGTGACTCTGGTCAGTTTTAGATTAGTTTTAAACTTAATTAGCTGATTAACAGTACTGGACCCACATGTCAGTGACTTATTAGATTAATTAACTTTATTTTTTTTAATCCAAAACTTCCAGAGGCTGGCCCCACGCGTCAGTGGCTCAGGCCAGCTGAGATCCACCGGCGGTGAGGTCGTCCTTGCCGGCGGTGAGCCTCCGGCGACCACCAGTATGGCGGAGGGGCTCAGAAACGGCGCACTGGCGGCCAAACTCTACGCGGAGTGCACTACAGAGACGACACGTCTCCCACAGGTTCATTTTTGCACTTAGCCGGGGCTGATCTGGCCGGAGATGACGTCGGCGACGAGCTTGGCGGCGGCCAAAGCTCAGGCGTCATCGGGGTCATCGAAACAGAGGGAGCTACGCACGGGACTGAGCTCCTATAGCATCTACGCGACGGCCTGAAGCTGCTGGTGGCCTCAGAAGGACGAGCTGTTCACTGGAGGGCTACCGGCAACGAGCTCCCGCGGCGGATCTCGTCGGGCTCCGGTGAAATCCAGGCTAGAGGAAGGGATCAAAGGGGGAAACTTGGGGAAAAGCTGCGCAAGCTCATGGGGAGTGTGGTGGTAGCGCTAGCTTGCTCTGGGACGGCCTGGAGAGGGAGAACACCGACGATGAACTTCGGTGACCCGAGGAAGAAGACGACTGCGTCTTGTCGTTTCACTGCGTCTCGGCATCGGGCTCGTGGCTAGAAAGCTTCAGGGAGTTGCGGCGGGCCTATTGCGCGGCTCAGGAGGGAAAGAGGTAGGCTAGAACGACGACGAGCTCGAGCTCTGCTCTGGCTCCAATGGCGGTAGTGGGAACGAAGCAGAGGGGGAAAAAGAGGAGAGGATGAGCTCGGACACAGCTCGGGAGGGCTATCCCCTCGCGTTCCAGCGCGAAGCGGCGGCCAGGCACGCAGGGAGCTGCGTAGAGGCGCCGGGCGTCGCGGCGGCCACCTCCTGCTCCTACTCGTGAGGAGGAAGACGACACAGGGGCTGGTCCTGGGCCAGGTGAGCGTCAGGTTCCTCATTTTGTTTCTGTTTTGCTAACTAAATTGATTTGCTATTTATTTCAGCTCCAAAATAGTTTATAAAAAAATATTTTGAGCACACCAGAATATTTGTTGGAATATATCCAACCATTCCTGAAGTTTTCAACATTTTTGAAAACATAAATTTTTGAATTCAAATTTAAACTTGAATCCAGTAGCTTTTTGCATTTAAATAAAATGCCAAATGAGTTATGAAAATAGTTTTCTTCACTCCTTACTTGCTTCCATGAACTATCAGAAAATTTGAACTTTTCTTGAGGCGACGTTGGGTTCATTGATTTGAACAAGTTTATAATTTCTTTGAATTTGAGAAGTGGCTAGGGTTTTTGAGTTTTGCTTCACCAAATGCTTTGATCTTGTTGCAATTTCCTTTGATGCAATGCAAACAAGATATGAGCACAATGCTATACTTGATTAGGGTTCCAGGGATGTGACAAAATCCCTCTACGTACTACCAAGAAAAATGAATAATATAATCTTGTTGTTGGGGATATGCAAATCCCCATTGAGGTAACCTAATGTCATATGAAAGTTCTTCGGTTTCATGTTAATCAGAATCGGTTATTAATAAGACTTGATCAACCTTATTAAGGGATCCTCTTCGAAAGACATGAGATTGATGAATTTTGTTTTCACATCTCTATGTACCCAAAGTTTATTCACTGTTCTTTTAGTCGTGTCGTCTATGGTCTAGAAAAGGTACATTTGAGTGCACCAACTTCTTTGATGACCGTTTTAGGGATGAATGTGAGGGTTGACCCAAAGTACCATGCCAATGAGGTGAGGATGGAGGTGAGAAGGATGGTCCTCTTTTACAGAGATATTGGAATTCTAGCCAAAGAGATACTTGTAGTATTTGGAGATGATATGTTGGAATGAAAAGGCTGAGAGTTTTCATGGTCATATGGTAGGCCAAGATTAGTTCGTGGGAAGGATGATACATTATAATGAAGGTTTAGGTGATGGACAAAGCAATTAGCTGGGATCTATTGGTAGCGATGATGGTGATCTTAATGAATTGAATGGTTAGATCAACATCGAGTGTAAAGTTGGGGAGGGTAGATTTGTTATGGAAGGTAGGATGAGTAGGGGGCGGACAATGGTGTGAGTATCTTTGCCATATAGAAGGACACATGTGTGGGAGACTGGTAAACGGGGTGTTGAATATGGCCATAGTTGCAATTGGTAAGAATGAATTGTTGTAGAACATGACCAAAATAGTGAAAACTATGCTTTGGGTGACATGCCTTGTCTCAGAGCATTGTGTTAAGCAATCTAGACCCCTACAACCAATTTAGAGGGACACCTGGTTTGTAAAGGCTAATATGACATTAGGGTGTCTAGATTTTTCACAATGGACATCCGTCTATTAGATACAATGCTACGAAAGTCTATCTTGATGACCATAATATAAGCTATATTAGTGTGACAACATTTGAAGAAGTCTATTGCATAGATAAAGCTATCTAAGATTTTTGGGCATAAATGTCATTTGGTCTCCACGAACAAGCAATGGATACTGAATTTTGTGCCTACGTATAAGGACTTCCACAACATGTAAGGATATTTTGTAGCGAAATGGGTCTCAAATTTTCTTTTACCCTAGGGTCGTCCTATTTAGGAAACAAGACCATGTGGGATCTATTAAGGCGATCAATGTGGAAGCAAAAAATATTAATTCATAGACGAAAGGGATAATCGGGTTTTTCAGATGGTGCCACCATTTCGTGTAAGATATGGCATAATAACCATCAGGACCGAGGCTAGCATTAAAGTTCAGTAGAAGGCATGCTTTTCCGATTTGTTGCTCACAGAAGGGCATGTTGAGCGATCTAAGTTGCAGGATGGGTTTGAGGAGATGGTGCACTAAGGCATATTAGTACTATTAAGCCCCCAATCCCACACAACATAGCTGAAATGTGTGTGATGAAGGTCACACATCTCCGTGGTAACTACAATTTTTTATTGTCCCATTATAATCTTATACAACTTTCATATATTTTTGGCAACATTTTATATGATTTATTGGAGTAACATATTGATTAAGTGACAAGTGCTAGCTCCTGTTTGTTGCATGTTTTTTATTTCGCAGAATATCCATACCAAACAATATCCAAACGCGATAAAAATTTATGAAGAATTATACTGGAATATATGTAATTTTTGGGAGGTGGAATAAACGTAAACGGAGGCCCACGACCTCCACTACCCACCAGGGCGACCGAAACCCCTTGGAGCGCAGTACCCTCTAGTGTCCACAATATGCGTTGGTTTGGACTCTTCTATGGGCGCAGTAAAGATAATTTATGGAAACAAATCTTGTAAAACTTTCAGCCCGATCGGAGTTATAGATCTTCAGAAATTTAAGTAATGGTGAAGGGACAAAAAACTGGAACACGAAACAGAAGAGAACAAGAGGGAGATCCAATCTTAGAGGGGATCCTGCCACTCGGCCTCCATGGAGGCCATAAAATAGAGGGGCAACTCTCTCCTCATCTAGGGTCGAGGCCACTGAATAAGAAGAAGGAGAGGGGGCTCTCTCCCCCTCTCTCCCGGTGGCGCCGGAGTGCTGCCCGTGCAAGGAGCGTGATGAGGATCCACATCAAAAATCTTGCCACCGTCCACACCAAGTCCCTCCCCTTCATGCAGCGGTGTAACACCTCTTTTCCCGTTGTAACTCTCTACTTAAACATGGTGCTCAACATTACATACTATTTCCCAATGAGATGTGGCTATCCTATGATGTTTGAGTAGATATGTTTTTTCCTATGAATTAATTGTGATATGATGTTATGGATATGAGTTGTGTGTTGAAATGGTGTTTACCTAAGGTGCCTTCCGTGAGGTGCGCACGTGTAGGATACATGCTCGAGGGTTTGGCATATCTTTATGATCTTCTTATAGTGGGTGGCGAGAGCGACAGAAACTTACACCTGAGTAAGGGAGTTGTGTGCGTATGGGAGTAAAGAGGACTTGATGTTTCATGATATGGTTGAGTTTACCTTAATAATTTCTAGTAGTTTAGGATGCTTGCTAGAGGTCCAATCATAAGTGCATATGATAAGTACATATGATCCACGCACGGAAAGTGTGTTAGGGTATGCCTCTCCCTGTTTGCACATGATAAGTATCTATAATGTTATATTCAATTGTCCCTAACTTCTAATTCCATGGACCTTATTTTCATTACACAAAAATATTTCTACTAAACAGCCCCTAACTTCTAATTCCATGGACCTTATTTTCCTACAAAATAACACCTAAATTTTATTTAATTGTTATTTATTATATTGCAAACTTATATATTATACCTACTAAGTACTTCAAGTTTTATTTTCGTTTTAGGTAAAACAAATGTTAAGTGTGGGGAGAGTGGCATCGGTGGTCGATAGAACTTGAGGGAATATTTTTTTCTACCTTTAGATCCACGTTGGGTTCGACGCTTATTTATCGAAAAGGGCTACAAACGATCCCCTATACTTATGGGTTCTCCAGAACTTTTTCTAACGCCATTGCCGGGGAGCAATAGCGTGGAAAAAATAATCTTGTGTGTGCTTATTTGATTCCTGAGAATTCCCCATCAAACTTGATGATGGGATACACGTTGGATCAACATGAGTATTTTAGGGGTTATGACTTTTAAAGGGAAACACTTAAGGGATCATATTAAAATGTTGCATTGGTATGTTTGGAATTTATGCTTGAGGTGTGATTATACTTGTTGCTCTAAGATGGAGACTTCACACATTCCCTTTCAATTTGAATTTTTTGATAATGAAACCTTGGCTTCTTATGCTAATGGTTTATATGATTACTATGACGTGGAACAAATATAAGAATTTGCTGCTTCTAAGGGTGCTTACAAAATTGCTTCTTTGATTGAAAAGCATGATGCTAGTCTTTACAAATCTAAAAAATTTGCCATACTTAAATATTTCTATAAGATTTATTAATTCAGTGTGCCATATTAATGAATTTATTCAGAGAATGTCTCCTGCCTTGGAAGAAATTAATATTTTAAACGAATCTATGGAAGAATAAATTGCTGAAACTCTGAGGTCATTACATGAGAGAAATGAGAAGGAGAGCGAAAAACAAAAGGAGGAAGAGCTGATTAGCTACCCGTGCCCAACTTCTAATGAGAGTAACTCTTCAATTCATACATTGTTTAATTTCCCTTCGAACATACTGAAGGATGAATGCTCTGATGATATTTATGATCCCTTGGATTCATTTGTAATATCCCTTTCTGATGAACTTGATACTTGCTATGCTTGTGGCCATGATGCCAATATGAATTATGCTTATTAATATGAACTTGCTATAGTTCCTTATGTTAAGCATGAACTTGTTGCTACTGCACCCAAACATGATAGTCCTATTATATTTTTGAATTCTCCCAAATACACTATATCGGAGAGGTTTACACTCATTAAGGATTATATTTATGGGTTGCATGTTACCACTTCACATGATGAATTCTATGGATATAATTAATATTCATGTGCTTGTTGCTCTTACTTGCAGTTATTATGAGAGAGGAACTACATCTCCACCTCTTTATGTTTCCAACATGATAAAATTGGAAGAAATCGCTTATGCTATGTATTGGCCTTTACTTGATGTGCATGAATTGTTCTTTTATGACATGTTGATGCATAGCAATAGAGTTAGACATTGTCATTGCATTATATATGTTGCTTTTGGCTCACTACTAAATTACAAATCATTGTTAATAAAAGTTGGCTTTGAGATACCTTGGGATCCGGATGGATCCATTACTTGAGCAATCTATGACTAGCTTAATGCTTTTAAAGAAAGCGCTGCCAGAGAGACAACCCAAAAGTTCTAAAGAGTCATTTATTTCTATTGAGATCATTAAAAAGGTTTAAAAACAAAACAAAATATAGATGGGAACTTAAAACTTTTTCAAAAAGAGAAGCGATTGGAAGTTTATGCATTGGAGAAGTGAGGGTCGACCTTGAACGCTTGTGTTCATGATCATGGAAACAATGTACAATTAGTCATGAGTTAATAAAAATAATAATTATATAATTGTACTAATACATTTTATTATAAAAACAATGTGCCAAGATTTGCCTTTAGGATGATTAGATTGCTTGTTGGTATGTGCGGTGCAAAAACATCACTTTGCTGTAGTGCGTAATTTACCTTTTTTACTTGAATATCGAAAGTTTCTAAAATTTTTAAAAAGTAAGTTTATAAAATTTTATTATTTATTCCTATTTTTTCAGAATTTTATATGTTATATAAGTATGGTCAATGCTCAGGTTACTACAGATTGTCCTGTTTTTGAGAGATTATGTTATTGATGCATTATTTTGCTTGTTTTGTTGAAACTATTGATTGTATCGATGGAATAAGCCATGGAGAAGTTATATTACAGTATCTATAATGCAAAAACTAAATATGAATGGGTTTTAAACAGTACTTAAGGTAGTAATTTGCATTACTCTATTAACGGATCTCACGAGTTTTCAGTTAAGTTTTGTGTGGATGAAGTGTTTGAAGTTCGAGGAGGTATCGATATGAGGAGATAGAGGAGAGTAAAGATTTCAAGCTTGGGGATGCCCAGGGCACCCCAAGTATATATCCAAGGATACTGAAGTGTCTACGCTTGGGGATGCCCCGGAAGGCATCCCATATATCTTGAACAAGTATCGGTATGTTTTCTTGTGTGTTTCATTCACGCGATATGCATAAGTCTTGGAGCGTCTTTTGTGTTTAGCTTTCACTTTTATTTTATGCACCATGCTAGTATGAGAGGGTCCATTGTTGATTTATGTAATGCTTCATGTTCTGCACTTATATCATTTGAAGTTTGGACTGTCTATTTCTCTACATATAGGAAACCATTATTTGTAGAATGCTCTTCTCCTTCACTTATTTTTACTAGAGTGTGGTATTTTTTAGAAAGAACTAAACTCTCATGCTTAACTTATATATATTTAGAGAGTCAAAAAGAATTGGTCATTTACATGGTTAGTGATAAAATCCTACATAAAACTTGTAGGAGTATGATATGTTTGATTCCTTGAAATAGTTTTGCGACATAAAGTTAGTAATATGTGGGTGCATTAGTTGATGATTGTGGATTATTAAGAATATTGATGTTAAGGTTTGTGATTCCCGAAGCTTGCACATATAGCCTCTCGTTACGCGATGAAGTTGGAGCGTAATTAACCCTTGATTGAAATCCTTTGTGCTATTTTATTGGAGTCGCGTGATGGTTAACTCCTCCCAACCTTATCCCTAGGGGCATGCGAGTAGTGTTTTGCTTCCAAAGAGCTAATAAAATCTTCCAATAAGTATGTGAGTTCTTTGTGACCAATGTGAATTCATGGATAAACGTACTCTTATCTTTGTGCAATTTGCTAGGCTCTACGGTACCGTGCATTACCCGTTCTCACCTCGAGAGTCGATGCAGGTGCATCCAAACCCAGTGATATGATACGCTCTATCACACATAAGACATATTATATCTTCCTCAAAACAGCCGCCATACCTACCTATTATGGCATTTCCATAGCCATTCCGAGATATATTGCCATGCAACTTCCACCGGTTTTGTTTTCATGACTTGAGAATTCATTGTCATATTCCTTTGCATGATCGTAAGATAGATAACATGATATTTCCATGGCTTGTCCATTTTTTATGTTCGTGCTATGCTAGATCATTGCACATCCTCGTACACAGTCACGACCCACAAGTATAGGGGATCAATCGCATTCCTTTCGATAAGTATGAGCGCCGAACCCAACGAGGAGCAGAAGGATCTGACAAGTGGTTATCAGCAAGGAAATATGTGCAAGCACTGAAATTGTCGGTAACAAGTGATTGTGTGGTGAGATGATTCATAGCAAGCAACAAGTAACAAAAGTAGCAACAGTGTAGCAAAGTGGCCCAATCCCTTTTGTAGCAAGGGACAAGCCTGGACAAAGTCTTATAGGAGGAAAAACGATCCCGAGGACACACGGGAATTTCTGTCATGCTAGTTTCATCATGTTCATATGATTCACATTCGTTACTTTGATAGTTTGATAGGTGGGTGGACCGGCGCTTGGGTACTGCCCTTACTTGGACAAGCATCCCACTTATGATTAACCCCTCTCTCAAGCATCCACAACTATGAAAGAAGAATTAAGACAAAGTCTAACAATAGCATTAAACTAGTGGATCCAAATCAGCCCCTTACGAAGCAACGCATAAACTAGGGTTTAAGCTTCTGTCACTCTAGCAACCCATCATCTACTTACTACTTCCCAATGCCTCCATCTAGGCCGAAATAATGGTGAAGTGTTATGTAGTCAACGTTCAAATAACACCACTCGAGGAAAAACAACATACAACATATCAAATTACCGAACGAATACCAAATTCACATGACTACTGTTAGCATGACTTATCCCATATCCTCAGGAACAAAAGTAACTACTCACAAATCATAATCATATTCATGACCAGAGAGGTAATGAGTAGCATCAAGCATCTGAACATAAACTCTTCCACCAAGTAATCCAACTAGCATCAACTACAAAGAGTAATCAACACTACTAGCAACCTTACAAGTACCAATCGGAGTCGCGAGACGGAGATAGGTTACAAGTGATGAACTAGAATTTGGAGATGAGATGCTGCTGATGAAGATGTTGATGGTGATGAGTCCCCTCCGATGAGAGGAGTGTTGGTGATGACGATGGCGACGATTTCCCCCTCCGGGAGGGATGTTTCCCCGGCAGGATCGTCCTGCCAGAGCTCTAGATTGGTTCTGCTCAAGTTCCGCCTCGTGGCGGCGGCGAATCCACGAAAAAGCTCCTCCCTAATTTTTTTTCTGGACGAAACCCTTCATATAGAAAAAGAGGGGGGCAAGTGGGCCTGCAGGCTGCCCACAAGCCCTCATGGCACGGCCTGTGGGGATGGTCGCGCCGTGCAGGCTTGTGGCCACCTGCACGCCCCCTCTAGCACTTCTTTGGCCCAGTATTTTTGATAAATCGGGAAAAAAATCCTCGTTGATTTTTACGGCGTTTGGAGTTGCACAGAATAGGTATCTCAACTTTGCTCCACGTTCAGGCCAGAATTCTAGTTGCCGGCATTCTCCCTCTTCATGTAAACCTTGCAAAATAAGAGAGAAAGGCATAAGAATAGTACCGTGAAGTGAAATAACAGCCAAAGAAGCGATAAATATCAACATGAAAACATGATGCAAAATGGACGTATCACACTGCCAGAGGCAATCTTATAGAGTCATACTTTGTTCTAGGTATCGAGTTGTAATATTGAGTTGCAAGTAAACAGAAGTGTGATGATCATCATTATTCATTATTAGAGCATTTTCCTAGTGAGTAAAGGATGATGGATACTATGATTCCCCCACAAGTCGGGATGAGACTCCACACAAAAATAAAAAAAGAGAAAGAAAAAAAACAGAAAAATAAAAAGAAAAAAGGAAGAAAAAAAGAGAAAGAAAAAATAAAAAGACAGGATGAGAGAAAAGAGATAAGGGGCATGCTAATTCCACACTTGTGCTTCAAAGTAGCACCATATTCTTCATATAGAGAGTCTCTTGTTTTGTCACTTCCATATGCTAGTGGTAATATTTCATTATAGAACTTGGCTTTTATATTCCGATGATAGGCTTCCTCAAATGCCCGAGGTCTTTATGAGCAAGCAAGTTGGATGCGCACCCACTTAGCATCAATCAATCTTTCATACACTTATGGCTCTAGTCCATCCATTGCATGACAATCCCTACTCCTCGCATTGATATCTATTGATGGGCATCTCCATAGCCCATTGATATGCTGAGTTGATGCGAGACTTTCTTCTTCAGTTTTATCCCTTTGAAACCAACCACCATATTCTATTCCACCTTTATGATATATCCATGGTTCACGCTCATGTATTGAGTGAGTAATAAAAAGCTGAAGCGCGTTAGAAAGTATGATCCAATTGCTTAATTTGACATTCGGGTGCTCATGATTTATACGTGGTAGGAAGACCAAGAATGACAAGCTATATGATTTTCTAGGGATAGCTTTCCTTAGCGTTAATATTATGAAAAACATGATTGTTCGTTGGGTTGCGTGAGTATTAATGTGTTCATGTCAAATGATAGACTATTGCTGTGAATCACTTGTATCTTAATATTCATGTCATGATTAGATATATGATCAAGATTATGCTAGATAGCATTCCACATGAAAAATTATCTTTTTTATCATTTACCTACTCAAGGACGAGCAGGAATTAAGCTTGGGGATGCTGATACGTCTCCATCGTATCTATAATTTTTGATTGTTCCATGCCAATATTATACATATTTTGGCAACACTTTATATGATTTATTGGACTAACATATTGGACTAACATATTTTGGCAATATTCTTGTTTGTTGCATGTTTTTTATTTCATACAATATCCATATAAAACAAAGTCCAAACATGATAATTATTTACGTTGGATTATTTTTGAATATATGTGACATTGGGAAGTGGAATCAATGTAAACGAAGGCCCACAACCTCCACTACCCACCAGGGCATGAGCCATACCCCTGGAGCTCCCTGCCCTCTAGTGGCCAAACCGTGAGTCGGTTGGCGCTATTCTCCGGGTGCAAGAAAGTTAATTTATGGAAAATATCTTGTAAAAATTTCAGCCCGATCGGAGTTACGGATCTCCGGGAATTTAAGAAACGGTGAAGGCTAGTCAACTCGAACGCAAAACAGAAGAGAACAACGAGGGAGATCTAATCTCAAAGGGGCTCCTGCCTGTCTGGCGACATGGAGGCCATGGACGAGAGGGGGAACTCTCCTCCCATCTAGGGGTAGGCCAAGGAAGAAGAAGAAGGAGGGGGTCTCTCTCCCTCTCTCTCCGGTGGTGCCGGAGTGCCCCCGAGGCAAGGAGTGTGATGACAATCTACATCAACAATCTTGCCGCTGTCAACACCAACTCTCTTCGCCTTTATGCAGCGGTATAACACCTCTTTTCCAGCTGTAACTCTCTACTTAAACATGGTGCTCAACTCTACATAATATTTCCCAATGATATGTGGCTATCCTATGATGTTTGAGTAGATCTGTTTTGTCCTACGGGTTAATTGTGATATGATGTTATTGATATGAGTTGTGTGTTGATATGGTGTTGTCCTAAGGTGCTTTCTGTGAGGCGCACACGTGAAGGATACATGCTCGAGGGTTCGCAATATGTTCATGATCCGCTTATAGTGGGTGGCGAGAGTGACAGAAACTTACACCCGAGTAAGGGAGTTGTGTGTGTATGGGAGTGAAGAGGAGTTGATGTTTAATGCTATGGTTGGGTTTACCTTAATGATTTCTAGTAGTTGCGGATGCTTGCTAGAGGTCCAATCATAAGTTCATATGATCCAAGTGTGGAAAATGTGTTAGCATATGCCTATCCCTCATTGCACACGATAAGTATCTATTATGTTATATTCAATTGCCTATCGACAATCTTTTTCTTGAAATACACAAAAACATTTCTACTAAACAACCCCTAACTTTTATTTGCATGATCTTTATTTTTCCTGCATAACAGTACCTAACTTTTATTTACTTGTCCTTTATTGTGTTGCTAAACTATATATTACACCTACTAAGTACTTCTAGTTTTATTCTTGTTTTATGTAAAACAAACGTTAAGTGTGCATATAGTTGTATCGATGGTCGATAGAAATTGAGGATATATTTGTTCTACCTTTACCTCCTCGTTGGGTTTGACACTCCTATTTATAGAAAAGGGCTACAAATGATCCCCTCTACCTGTGGTTTATCAGTAGGCACCACACAACATATAAAAATAGAACCGTGTGTCTTAAAAACAAACTCGTGTGATGGTGGATTCATCACACATGCCATGATAAGGTGAATTATGAATGCTAACATGAATATGGTTCGCAATCATGAATTTTATTTGATGAAAAATCCGCCATCGGCAAATAGTGTAAGTGATGTGTGTGATGTCATGCACACTCTCTCATTAAATAAATTATGTGTGATGACTTACCACATCAAACATGACTCGACCGAACAAACTTTGTGTGATAGTATGCATAGTGTGGGTTTGAATAAAATGTGTGCAATAATATTCACACATTTCTAATCCTTAAACTTTGTGCAATAGCATTCAAGCGATTATTTAAGAAAAATTTGTCTGTGATGTAGGTACCAACACACACGGGTGGATAACAGAAAGTGTGATGATAAGCATCATTACCTTGTCTTCTCCTACGTGTTCTACTCTATTTTCAACTAATAGGCTCATCAATGTGCCTTGTTGGCATATAGTTGTCACCGATTACCATGCGTAGGCCCCAGGTGAGTCTGATTCTCTATTGGTGCTTCTGACCGTGCGTAATCACTAAGGCTTACCACCAAAGCGTGCTAGTGCGGGTTGGACTACCAGTAAATACCACGACCCCTTTCTATAAATCTTTAGTGGCTTGTGAGAGGGAGTCACTCTCACCCCTCTAGATAGCCATCACAACAAAACATCCATTGGCTCCGCTACACCAGAACCACTTGTACCGCGAGGGGGAATGATACAATCACATGGTGTCATTTCTCTGGTGTGCTGCACAAGCTTCGTGAGCCCACGGTAAGCCCTTCGGGCACACCGAGGCACCTTCACATGTTGCATCGAACGAGACACAAATGATAGGGTGACGACCTCTACCCTTGCCGATATGGGGATCATGGCAGCAACTGTTCCACTATCGATAATGAACCTAACGGTGCCGCTCAATTTGAGCAGGAGATTCCATTGGGCACCGCCCAGTCCATTGCTGATGAGTAATATGATGCGTACCTCCATGGAGAAGCGAAACACTAGCTATGGGTGGTGTTGATGTAGTTCCCCACCGGCACCAAAGTTGCCATGATCAATGTAGAGGAATACCTTGAGGAGGGTCGACATTAGGAGAAACATTGCTAGGAGGACCATATATTCACAATTGAGAGGCAGCAACGACTTTGGATGGAGTGCCAAAGGGCCCGAGGCGCGAGGCATTGTGCCATATATGTAAATCCGTCAATTCCTACAACTAGTCTAGTAAATTAGTTTAAGTATTTCGGTTAGTCAATTTTAGGGATTATTTCGTGTTGTCCATCTAAATAAGAATTGTTTGTAAGTATGTGGGAGTGACTTAACTATGCCTGATATTTGTGCGGTTCATCAATTTATATATGAAATGTGGATAAATGAAATCTATATATTAATGAATTTATATCCAATTCCAACGTATCCTGAATTATGTGGCATATGTCGAGTTGGATGCAAAATTAGCCAATTTGCGGTGAAATAATTATGTGATCTTCACTTGGCTTGTTCATATAGTTTTAAACATTGGTATGGCATTATTATATCATGAAATAAGAAAAAAAATATAGATATGTTTAACCTATTTTGCTTGGTTCATGCCATGCATATCCAGAAATATAAGAGGTATATGAAGTTTCATTGGTCCTGTTGGCGGTTGTCTAAAGAAAATATCATCATTTTTTCATCTCATGCATATTAGTTAAGCTATCATGCTCGAATAAGTATTTTTCTACTAGATTACTAAGAGATGTACCTATTGCCTCAATTCTTTCTATATCATTTGCATAAGGCAAATATTTAGCATGAAATTGTTTAGTAAACTTAGAGAACATAAATTCAACTTTATCTTCTCCTAATTTAGCAGATGTTTTTTTAACAATGAACAATAGTCCCACAAGTCCATAAAAAAGGCCTACCAAAGATTACGAGACAAAAAAATAACTTTTGTAGTTCCTGGTATTAATAAAGTAGTGGGATATTTAGTCTTACCATATATAAATTCATCATATCTAATTTCGCCAGGTGAAACGTAGACCTATCTGCTAACTTTATTGTTAAATCAATATCCTCTATATAGCAAGGTGAAATATCTTAAGAAATTTCTAGATAAAGAGATAAATGAATGTCACTTATACATGATCCAGTATCACACCAATCATGATAACAATGAACACCAATCTTAATAGAAATAATGAACATGCAAAAATCACTTCGAGGCCTTTCATGTCTAACAATATCAGGAGTGTCCTCACAATACTAGATAACATGCCTATATAAATTTTGAGTCACAAGATCCTTAATCATAGATATTTGAGGTTGTGATTCAGTATGATCATAGGGTGTATAAGTTTGCAACGCACCTTTATTAGGTATAAGGGTTACCAACGAATTTCATATAATTCTAACGAAAATAGTGGGTTCTCAACATAAATAGAAGGTAACGGAAAACTAACAGTGTGAATTTGAATTGCCCTATTAACAATATCATTTTATTTATAAGCATCATTATTTGGGTCAAGATATGCCACTCCCTTTTATTTAGGAAATATATATGAGTAGTGAAAGATTTACAAAAGTTAGGAACTATTTTAGAACTAAGTCCAAACTAAAACAATTGTCTTTGGTCAAAGTTATGACTTGGTGTTAGATTCACGAGAAGAGTGATATGAGAACCCCCCCTCCGCCGCTCCCACAATGCACCCCCGTGTGTGTGTCCGGTCTACCCCTCCTCCCACTTCGGCTTTCCTCCTCCTTGCTGCACCCGGAGGGCGTTAGATGGACTAAGCACGTGCGACGCTGACGGCAATGGGGCCACATGCATCTCCAAAGTATCTATAATTTTTTGATTGTTCCATGCTATTATATTATCATTCCAGGATGCTTTATATGCATTTATATGTTATTTTATATCAATTTTGGGTACTAACCTATTAACTCAGTGCCTAGTGCCAGTTGCTGTTTTCTACGTGTTTTTGGCTTTTCATCAAATCAGTACCAAATGAAGTCCAAACGGTACCAAAATTTTTGATATTTTTTTCTGGACAAAAATAAGACCTTGAACTTTAGGAGGGAGGCCAGGCGCTGCACCACGCGGTGCCAAGTCAAAAGGGCGTGCCCCAGGGTGGGATGCCCTGTTACCTTAGGACCACCTCCCAGGTCTTCCTAACCTAACTATACCTCTATAAATTTTGTAATTCGGGAAAACACCTGATAGCCACCCAAAATACTTTTTCCGCCTATGCAAGTCTCTATTCTGCCGTGATCCCATCTGTAGCCCTGTTCGGGGGCCCTCGCAGAAGGGGGATCAGTCACGGAGGGCTTCTACATGAACTTTGTTGCTCCCATGATGTTATGTGAGTAGACTACCTCATACCTACGTGTTTATAGCTAGTACCTTGATGGCTATCTCTCTCTCAATGGTCTTCAATACAAATTTCATCGTGATTCCTACGGTGGTCCATTCGATGTAATCTTCTTTGCGGAGTGTTTGTTGTGGTCCGATGAATTGTGGGTTTATGATAAAATTATTTATGAATATATTTCGAGTATTACCTGTATTCTATATGCATGGTTATTATAGATTTGTATTTCTCTCTGATCTATCAGTTTGGTTTGGCCAACTATAAGCAAACTAGATTGATTGTCTTCAGTGGAAGTGGTCCGTTGTGATGGGTTCAGTCTTGCAGTGACCAATCCTAGCGACAGAAAGGGAGATGAATTGTATTTTTATTTTTGCCATTAAGGATAAAATAATGTGGTTTATTCATATTTCTTTATTTTACTTTGTCTACATCATGTTATCTCGCTCCATGCATTATTCTATTTCATACTAAATACTCTAGATGCATGTTGGATAGCGGTCGATGAGTGGTGTAATAGTATTAGATGCAGGAAGGAGTCGGTGTACTTGCTTATGGATGTGATGACTAGATAAATGATCATTCTTGTGAATAAATATTTTATAACTATGCAATGTTCTATCAATTGCCCAACAATAGTTTGTTTACCCAGCTTATGCTATCTTCGACACAAAAGCCTCTAGGGAACACTATGGCCCCCGGGTCTACTTAAACAATAAAATACAAAAAAATATACCTTGTTTATTTTATTATTTGAATTTATTTTTTATATTTATATTATCTATAAATGTTTATTCCTTGGAAATAACGAGTTCAAGGGGCTTGACAATCCTCTTGCATGCCTTGGGTGCAAGCGTTTGGTTATGTGTGTGTAGGTTCCGACGATGAGAGTTTGCATGATTCTCGTGTTGTTTCGATAACCTTGGTGCTCACTTAAGAAAATACTTATCTCTACTATGCTGCATCTCCTCTCCTCTTTGGGAGAAATCCAAACGCAATTTACAAGTAGCAGGAAGAATTTCTAACGCCATTGTCGGGGAGTATGAATCAAATCCTAGGAATCAAATCCAGTAGTGCCTTATGAAGTACCTTCAAACACATTATCTAATATATGCTTGACTAGCAATGCTATCTTTGTTTTTGTCAAACAAAAATATAAAGTAAAACAAAATTTCAAGATAAAGGGAGACTATTACATTTGCTAATCTTTTTAGAAGATCCGATTATGTTGAACCAATTGCAAGTGAGTTGAGTGCACTAGATTATCTTCATGAGGTCTTACATGAAAGTCGTGAACATGAAACTCCTGATGACGTGTTAAAAGGAATTTAGAAAGCGATTCATGATAGTTCATTGAATGAAATGCATAATTGCAATTTTTCAAGTATAAATTCTATGAATAGCAGTTGTGGTAATAATCATGATTGAAGTGAGAATCATGATAATTCTTGTGATCTTGTGAATTCTGAGCTTCATGTTGAATCTACTATTGATAATGGAATTTGCAATGCTACTAAATGTGGGTTTATAAGAGCGTCAACTTTAGATAATAATGGTCCCACCACTTTGGAGAATGATCAATCTTATGCCACTTTTGATAAAAGTTTGTTTCGAGAGGTCATGACTTTAGTTGATGTTAATCCCACTACCTTGGAAGATTATAAGACTTTTATGGATGTGGATCATAAGGATGATGTTTTACATGATAGTTATATTGTTGAGTTTGATTATGATCCGACATGTAATTATTATGAGAGAGACAAATATGGTCATAGGAATTTGCATGTTACTCAATTATCTCTCCTCGTGTGGAAATCATTAATGCTTCACTCTTCCTACTTGCATATGCTAGATAATAATTGTCTTGATAATTTGTTTTCCTATAAAATTCCTATGCATAGAAAGTATGTTAGACTTAGATGTATCTCTCACATGCTTTATGATACTATATTTGTGTTTCAATAATTGTCTTTTATGTGAGCATCACCCTGGTGCAACGACATGCTATACAAATGGTTTTTAACCCCTTTCTGCGACATAGTTTTAAGCCACCGCCTTGCCTATGTGGGCTATAGGGGGTCCATCCCACATGACACGGGAAATTATTTAGTGATGGTGATCGATAAACGCAAACATTTGGCAAAACAAAGGCTATGGGATGTCCGCATCTATCAACAAATGAGAGTTATACAACAACTGTTCTTAATATGTCGTATTTCCCATACGGCCCGTGTTTGCTACTCGTGTGAGATCTCATTACCATCGCATGCGCTACTCTCTAGTGCACCATCTATGATGTGTGCTGCGTAAAAATCAGTTCCTAACTATAATCCATGTATAATAAGGAGACTATCACACACATTTTGTTCCACTATGGTCGTCTGTGATAGGATATAAGAGTGCATAGGTTTATCCTTATAGAACCATATGCGAAGGTTGAATCCATATCCTCACCCACTTTTGATAAACTTTTGTGATTTATAAAATCTCCCTAACATGTCATCCATAGTTCGCAAACATGTCATCTAGACTATGTGTGTGGGATGAAGGCCGATAGTATGCCTTGTTCATTGACCAACGTTTATGATGGGCATGATGATGCTTGTGACCTGCGTTGGGTTTTCCATGAAGGCCGATAGTATGCGTTCTTCATTAACCAAGGTTTTCAAAGCAATAGGAGTAACAACCAAACCCCATCTTCAAAGACTTCACACAAAAGAAATAAACACTTGCACCCAACGCCCGCAAGATGGTTTTCAATCCCCTTGTCTCATTATTTCCAAGCAAGTAAAGTGTGTAGATAGAAGTTGCAAAGTGAAAAGTAAATAAAAATAAAATTAAGGCAACAAGAAATTTTAGCGTTTGTAAACTTATAAGTCAATAGACACGGGGGCCGTAGTTTTCCCTAATGGCATCTTTCATGTAGTAGGCTTACAATGCGTAAACCAATTATTGTTTGGAAATTGATAGAAAGCGCTTATTTATGTGATATTAATGGCAATGATCATATGTATATAGGCATCACGTCCATAATCAAATAGGATGACTCCTGCCTGTACCTATTACTGTTACTCCACTTCGAGAGCGCTTCTATGCTTGCCTCTCTACATACTAAGTTCATGACAAACAGAGTAATGCTTGGAGAACGATGACATGATGTAGACAAAGAGAACTCCATCTATATGAATTAACCCCATCATTTTATCCTTAGTGGAAACAATATAAAGATGTATCTTGTCGCCTTCTGTCACTGGGATATAGAAATTCGTCAGATTAAACCCACTACAACACACCCCTATCACTGAAGAAATATCAATCTATTTGGCCAAACTATTTAAATAGACCTGAGAGATTTACGAAGCTATGATAATCATGCAAATAAGAATCATAATTAGAATTCAGAGAATACTCAAATCTTTATCATCAATAATATGAACATCAAACCCACAATTCATAGGATCTCAACAAACGCACTGCACAATAGGATTACATCTAATAGATTAAAGCGAAGATGCGATGATCATTGTATTGAAGATCAAGAGAGATAAATATAGCCATATAGGTACTAGCTACAGACCCGGAGGTCTGTTGTAAACTACTCACACATCACTATCGGAGCAACACAGTTGATGTAGGGGTCCTCCGTGATCGATCCTCTCTTAGGCAGGGCACCGGAAAAGGGCTCCAGATGGCCTCACGGTAGAAAAGAGACTTGTGCCAGCGGAAAAAGTGTTCCGGGTTGATACCTAGGGTTTTGGGGGTATTTCAGAATTTATAGGACGAAGAGTTGTGACAAGAACCACCCAAGGGGGCCAGCACACAATAAGGCGTGACCACCCCTGGGTGCGCCTTGATGTATGCTGCCTTCCTCGTGAAGTGACTAGCCTCGTACCGATGCTTCCAGGTCTTCTTTTGGTCGAGAAAAAGTCATAAAATGTTTTAGGTCTATTGGACTTGGTTTGGTACTGTAACCCAAAAAGCCAAAATCACGCTGAAAACAACAACTGGCACTAGGTCAATAAGCTAGTGCTAACAAATAATGATAATTGGTATATAAACACCCAAAAAGTATCCTATGATGATAATACAATAGTATGGAACAATAAAAAATTATACATACATTGGAGATGTATCACACGACATCATAAATAGTCCACAATAGAAAATCGTGATAAGGAGACTATCACAAACAATTGATGATAAGTAACATTGTGTGCTGGTGTTTGTTAATGTCGCGCGTTATTTCTTGGATGACCGTGTGCGCTTGAGAGATTCATCGCACACGCCACGAGTCGAGAAATGTGTGTGCTCTTGAAGTTCATCGCAACCATTTTTCTTTCTCAAACTATGTGCATCTTGAAGTTGATCAAGGGCACGAAAATGGGCAAGAAAATCACTTATATGTCCTTGGGTCCCTTTTTAGGTCACATGTAATGATTACAAACATCTCGGCATTGTGACTAGGCTGCAAACATTGAGAAACTACGCTTTCAAATCCCCATAAATCTGAAACGCATCTGAAATTCTTCAAACATTCCCCAGTGCCATGACACGACTCTCATACGACATGGTATTTTGTTTGACAAATTTGGGACAAGTTTTGGGACAAAGCTCTTATAAATTGAAGCTTCCGATGAGAAGCCTCGTGTATTCGGTATGGAACATGTCATCTTTGTGGTCGAAACGACATTGAGTTTTCTAGTTGCACTTAATATGAAGAACTCAAGTTTTGGATTACAAGAAGCACGTCCATCGGCGCACCAAAAATGGATTAAAATTTATTTTGTGGTCCCTATTTAGATCCCATGCACAGAAGATCAATTAATTACAAACATCTTGGCATCGTGTCTAGGCTGCAAACATTGAGAATATACTTTTTTAAATCCTTGAGAACCCAACGCTCGTCTGAAATTCATGAAACTTACTCAGCATCATGCCATGGCACATATATGGCATGCTATTTTTTACGAATTTGGGACAAATATTGGGACATACATCTTACAAGCCCAAGCTTATGCAAGAAGGCTCGTGATTTCGATAGGAATGCCACCTTTGGTAGCGAAACTACATTCAATCCGTCCCTCTAGTGCACTAATTTGGTCCCTTTTATATATTAATTGAGTTTCCTATGGGTTTAATATGAGTAATTCAAATTTTGAACTAGAAGGACATGCTCTAGTGCATGAAAACTTATTGGAAAATTATTTTTGTGTCCCTTGGTGCTTGCTTAGGTCCCATGCAACGAATGTGAATGAATTAGAAATATTTAGGCATGGTATCTCGTGGAACCGCAATTATTGATAATTTTGGTTTTTGAATTTGTGTAAATACATAACTTACAACATAGAGGTTCACACAATAACAAACAACATAGACATTTTAGCACAAATAGCCGCCACATTATTATCACAAAGGATTGCATTACATGAATCATGTGTGTTCTGATAACAATTTATTTGGTCCCATGGGTCCAACTTTTTTTACATGATATGCGGTGCCGTGCGAGCAACTGTTTGATGATAGGATGGGTGCGAGCTTTTAGCCGCACACGCTTGATAGAATGTGCGAGATCTGTCTGCCGTGCAGGCTCGACGGGAAACGTCAGAGGTTTCCGTCGTGTAGGCTCTATGGGACACATGAGAGTAGTCTACTGCACAGGTTTATCAAAAAGCGATACTTTGACCTCCACCCCCGGCTTGCCTTGCTCCCAACTTCTGAATTAATGGCATCCGACCCGGTGTTTATCATGTTGTTAATGTGCCTGGACGAAGGGACTATTTTGCTTGTGATCCCATTGCCCCGCTCAGCGTAACCATTGTCTTGTTCGTGCCTCGCTGAGAATTTGACTTTTCATCTATTTTCGACTCGTATATATACCTATGAATGAAATAATATAACGACAAATTTGCACTGGCAAAGGATGATAATTCTCCTATATATTCAGGATAATAAAATATGCCACACGCGGCAAGTCCCTAAAGGCACATGGGCAAAAGAAGAAGGAAGAGGCTGAAGAAGGAACACACAAACAATGATCTAGGCCGTTGCTATCTAATTCCTGATGGATTGCTGGGTGCAGAGTTCCTCAATCTCCTTCTTCATCGAACCACGACCTCCATCTTGTCTCGCCTCTCCTCCGCCATCTTTTACATTGCGGCCATGGCACATGATTTTTGCTCGAGAACGTTGATGCTCTCCGTCACGTACGCATGAAGTTCTTTGACACACACCACAGATTCCTTCACCAGCCCCTCGCGGTTGATGTGGATCTTCGCCAAGTCTTCCAAAAGTTCCTCGCCGGGTTCTTTCAGCCACCCCTTTGAGGCACTTTTCTCCTCGAGCAGTTTCTTCCAGGCTGCGGTCTGCTTCTTCTTCTCGTCGCGGTCCTTGTGGAGCTTCACCTTTTAGCCCATAAGTTTCACCACGAGGTCGGTCGCCTTGTCAACTGAGGTATCACTCTTGTAGAGAAGCTTCAGGAATCCATCAATCACCGCCTCCTTCTTATCGAGGCCTGTTGTCGCTGGCTGAGGAATCCAACACTGCAATCTCATCCAGTTCGCCTCCGAGGAGAATGCGCATGTAATTGTGAGAGCCGTCGCCTCTCCGCGCAGAGTCCTCTCAGGCGTCCATGGTGTCACAAAACATCTTTGTTGCGGCAAACACGGCGTGGCTGGAGATTTCTAGCGCTTCCGCAGCATGGCGACATAACCTCTTTGTTGCTTCCATGGCCTTGGTTTTCCTTCCCTGGTTATATGTCAGTCTAGAACTCGCCTCCTACCGGCCATGACAGATGGAAGGAACAACTAACAAGAAAGGCCTATTTTTCATGAAGGAAAGAGGAATGTGCGGTAATTTTTAAGTAGGCGCTTTTTTAGCCTACTAGTAACAACTACTAAGTGGGAACTAGTTTAGGTTTGGTAGGTTTGAACTGATTTGCAATAAGTTAAAGAGTGGTAATTTGGAATGTGATGGGAAACAAGCTCAAAACTTATTGATGGTTTTTTCCCAAGGCTGAAACGCTTTATGGTATTTGGAAAACGTGTGGGATGGCGTATGTAGGCGTGCATTCTTGAATATGTATATGTGTGTTACCACTATCACACACGGTCCACCCATCCTCAGTGCCCGATGCATGGGTCCGAGCGCCTTCCACGGGTGCCAGATGATGGTTGACAAGAAGTGGCACCCTTCCGAGTGATACATGGTGTGGAGGTGCTAAGGATACCACGTATAAGTAAAAAAGTTTGTCATGACACAACAATAAGGAGGAGGAGAGAGTGCTTTGCGCACCTACATAGCATGGATTTGCATTTAGTTAAGCTAACTAAATAATTCATACAAAAGGTCGATATGAGATATTTCCATACAGTTATAATAAAACATGCTAAAAAAGGAAGCACCGGCGGCCTTCCTACCATGGTCTTCTCAGACTCTATAGTCAAGAGACAACAACACCCTTGCAGCCATCCAAGCGTTCACCCTACTTTCCAGACCCGCAACCAAGGTACCCATCTCCGCCTCAGAAGTTGCTAGTGCTGCTAGTAGGCTCTTGGGGCTGCTGGGAGGCCTGCGCCTCACCTAGTAGACCTTAACAATGAGCAATCACACGCATGAAAAGCCAGTGGTACTGCGCCATCCCTCTGTCTTTCCACTTGTAGCAAATCCCATGCACGATCTACCCTCACAAGATATCACAGTGGCGTTGCTCTACTTCGCCAGGGATGTCATCTCCGCCAATGAGGCACTCGAGCCTAGCCACGTAATGGTAGAGATCAATGATGACACGACTATCGGTGAGCTTGATGAAACTGCCCATAAAACTGCTCATCAATGAATTGCACAAGGTTTTTGCCTATCCTTGGCGGGGCATCTATCTATTAAAGGGCATCTGTGAGAAAGGCTCTTCGGGTGGTTCATCAATCTGGTGAAGCGGATGGGAAGCATCTCTTCATACTTCCCTTACAATGAGACCTCTACGTGCCAAAGGAACGGCACGATGATATTGGTGTCGATGGGCCACGGCGCCACCAACTCATCCTCGTCAAAAATGTAATACAAGAGAGGGCGTGGGTCATTGTTTGTCACATCCCTAGAATTTCTATTTGGTGTTGGCCATTTTGTGCATCATATTTTATTTTTGCATTAAAAATGAAGTGGGGATTGAATAAACCCTAGCACCTCACCTTAATCAAACCAATTCAAATTATGTGAATTTTCAATGAACCCAAAATGGCCTTCATAAAAGCCCATCTTTTATGATAAATATTGGAAACAATATTTCAGGGATGGTTAATATTTTCGAAATTGTTTTGGAATTTAAAACAATTCATGGAAAACCTTGAAAATAGCCAAAATTATATATCTACAACTATTGAGGTTATTATAAAATGTTGAATCATTTTGTGGAGCTTGGAAACATTCCATCTAAACCCCCACACATATATTCAATATTTAGGGAATAGTTGAAGCCAAATAAATAAATAAAAACAAATGCTAGAAATACA